>NW_022631016.1:2091180-2112951 GCF_010015895.1 Lontra canadensis | reverse complement strand
ACTTGTAGAAGTCTGAACCACTGAGGGCCATCACTCCAGCAGTGAAGCAGGGGGTGGATCCCTCGTGAGGACAGAGTGATCTCAGGACCCGCGGGGTCACAGAAGATTGGGGGTGTCTGAGTGCAGCAGAGCTTGCAGGTATTAGAGTGGGGAAGCCACCTGCAGAGATGAAGCCGAGGAGTGAGCTCTCAGCTCTGCATTACCTTAAACCATGATCCAAGGCACAGTCGGGCCACTGATCTTCAAACAGGGACCCCACAAGCGGCAGGTCGGAAAGACTTACCTTCCTCCTCTGGGAGGGGTAGCACAGGTGCACATAGTAGGAATCTGTTGGGTTTGGAGACTCCAAACGGGGCTGTGTGCCAGTGATAGAAATGCTCGGTCACAGGCCAGGTGAGCTCAGAGTGCAGCCGAAGACCAGGGAAACAGGAGGTACTGACTGCTTTTCTCTGAGGGAGCACTGAGGAGTGGGACCCTGGCTCCTGGCTCTTCTGGCCAGAGATAAGGAGGCTGCCATCGTCATTTCCATCCTCCAAAGCGGTATGGAAAGCGCTCAGGGAACAAAAGATCTGAAAGCGAACTCAAGCAGATGACTAAGCCTGGCCCCTGGCAAGGGCATGGCGATTCTGCCTCCGGCAAAGACACTTGAGAATCTCTGCAACAGGTCCCTCCCCCAGAAGATCAGCAAGAAGCTCCAGCCAAGACCAAGTTCACCAAGAAATGAGAACTACAGAACTCAAGAGCTAGGGGAAAACAATACATAGAATTCATGGCTTTTTTTCCCATGATCCTTTAGTCTTTTAAAGTCAATTTTTTTTATTTTAAATTTTTCTTATTCTATTTTTTTCAAAATGTTCCTCTTTCCTATTTTAACATTTTTAACTATTTTATCTTATCAATACCTTTTTATTAAAAATCTTTTTAAATTTTCATTGCTATAGCCATACTCTATCCCTTCATTGTATTTCACCTTATTTTTTGGTATACATACAGGTTTTTCTTTCTTTAAAATCTTGGGATACACTTTCTTCTAATAGATCAGAACATACCCTAAATCTAGTGCATGGATTTGTTCTAGTCTCCAGCCTGATCACATTCTTTCTTCTTCTTCCCCCTTTTTTTTTTTTAACCAACTTATTACTATATCAATTCCTTTTTTACAATCTTCCTTAATTTTCATCATTACAGCCACATTCCATCCCTTCATTGTGTTTACCCTTATTTTTGTAAATATATAATTTTATCTTCCTTTAAAATTTTGGGAGACAGTTTCTTCTAATAGACCAAAATACACCCAAAATCAAGTGTGTAGCTCTGTTCTATTCACCAGTCTATCTATATCTATATCTATATCTATATCTATATCTATATCTATATCTGTATCTCTCTCTCTCTCTCTCTCTTCCCCTCCTTTTTTCTCCCCATAGTTTCAGGCCTCTTCTGATTTGGTTAGTGCATATTTTTTCTGGGGTTGTTGCTACCCTTTTAGTATTTTGTTTTCTCATTCATTTATTCTTATCTGGATAAAATGACAAGGCAGAAAAACTCACCTCAAAAAAAAAAAAAAAAAAGAAAGAAAAGAAAGAAAAAAAACAAGAGGCAGGACCAACAGTAAAGGACCTAATCAATATGGACATTAGTGATATGTCAGAACTAGAGTTCAGAATGACAATTCTCAAGGTGCTAGCTAGGTTCAAAAAAACCACAGAAGATATTAGAGAATCCCTTTGTGGACAAATAAAATCCCTTCCTGGAGAAATAAAAGAACTAAAACCTAAGCAAGTTGAAATTAAAAAAAAGAAAAAAAGCGATTAATGATGTGCAATTAAAAATGGAGGCCCTTACTGCTAGGATAAATGAGGCAGAAGAGAGAAGTAGTGATATAGAAGACCAAATGATGGAGAATATAAAAGCTGAGCTAAAGAGAGACAAACAACTACTGGATCACAAGGGAAGAATTCAAGAGTTAAGTGATACCATAAGATGAAACAATATTAGAATAATTGGTATCTCAGAGGAAGAAGAAAGAGAGTGGGGCAGAAGGTATACTGGAACAAATTATAGCAGAGAATTTCCCTAATTTGGTGAAGGGAACAAGCATCAAAATCCAGGAGGCACAGAGAGCCGCCCTCAAAATTAAAAAAAAAAAAAAAAAATAGGTCCACACTCCATCATCTAATAGTAAAACTTACAAGTCTCAGTGACAAAGAGAAAATCCTGAAATTAGTTCAGGACAAGAAGTCTGTAACATAAAATGGTAGAAATATTAGATGGGCAGCAGACCTATCCACAGAGATCTAACAGGACAGAAAGGACTGGCATAATATATTCAGAGTGCCAAGTGAGAAAAATATGCAGCCAAGAATGATATCCAGCTAGGCTGTCATTGAAAATAGAGGAGAGATAAAAAGCTTCTAAGACAAACAAAAACTAAAAGAATTGCAAACACCAAATCAGCCCTACAGGAAATATTGAAAGGTGTCCTCTAAGCAAAGAGAGAGCCTAAAAATAAGAGACCAGAAAGGAACAGAGACAATATACAGTAACAGTAACAGTCACCTTACAAGCAACACAATGGAACTAAATTCATATCTTTCAGTAGTTACCTTGAATGTAAGTGGGCTAAATGCCTCAATCAAAAGACACAAGGTATCAGAATGGATTAAAACAAAACAAAACAAAAACAAACAAACAAACAAACAAATTTAAAAAAAGACCCATCAATATGCTGTCTGCAGGAAGCTCAATTTTAGACCCAAAGACACCACCAGATTTAAAGTGAGGGGGCAGAAAACATTTTACCATGCTAATGGACATGAAAAGAAAGCTGGGATGGCAATCCTCACATCAGATAAATTAGATTTTAAGCCAAAGACTGTAATACAAGATGAGGAAAGACACTATATCATATTTAAAGGGTCTGTCCAAAAAAAGATCTAACAATTTTAAATATCTATGCCCCAACATTGCAGCAGCCAGTTATATGAACCAATTAATAACAAAATCAAAGAAACACATTGACAATAATAACATAATAGTAGGGACTTTAACACCTCCCCTCACGGAAATGGACAGATCATCTAAGCAAAAAATCAACAAGGAAATAAAGGCTTTAAATGACACACTGGACCAGATGGACACCACAGATATATTTAGAACATTCCATCCAAAAGCAACAGAATATACCTTCTTTTCTAGTGCATATGGAACATTCCCCAGAATAGATCATGTCCTAGGTCACAAATCAGGTCTCAACCAGTACCAAAAGATTGGGGTCATTCCCTGCATATTTTCAGACCACAATGTTTTGAAATTAGAACTCAACCACAGGAGGAAAGTTGGAAAGAACTCAAATACATGGAGCTAAAGAGCATTCTACTAAATAATGAATGGGTCAATCAGGAAATTGAAGAGGAATTTAAAAGTCTCATGGAAACAAATGAAAATGAAAAGACAACTGTTCAGAATCTTTGGGACACAGCAAAGACCATCCTGAGAGGAAAGTATATAGTGATATAAGCCTTCCTCAACAAACAAGAAAGGGCTCAAGTACACAACCTAACCCTACTCCTAAAGGACCTAGAGAAAGAACAGCAAAACAAACAAACAAAACAAAACAAAACAAAACAAAAAAAGAAAGAAAGAAAAAAGAATAAAACTAAATCCAGCAGGAAAAGAGAAGTAATAAAGATCATAACAGAAATCAATGAAATGGAAACCAAAAGAACAGTAGAACAAATCAACGAAAATAAGAGCTGGTTCTTTGAAAGAATTAATAAGATTGATTAATAAAGAATTAATAAGATTGATAAATCTCTGGCTAGACGTTTCAAAAAGAAAAGAGAAAGGATCCAAATAAATAAAATCATGAATGAAAGAGGAGAGATCACAACCAATACAAACAATTATAAGAACATATTATGAGCAACTATACACTAGCAAATTTGACAATCTGGAGGAAATGGATGCATTCCTAGAGACATATAAACTACCAAACTGAACGAGGAAGAAACAGAAAACCTGAACAGATCCATAACCAGTAAGGAGATTGAAACAGTCATCAAAAATCTCCCAACAAACAAAACTCAGGTCCAGGTGGCTTCCCAGGGGAATTCTCCCAAACACTTAAAGAAGAATTAACACCTATTCTCCTGAAACTGTTCCAAAAAGTAGAAATGGAAGGAAAACTTCCAAACTCATTTTATGAGGCCAGCATCACCTTGATCCCAAAACCAGACAAGGATCCCATCAAAAAAGAGAATTACAGACCAAAATCCTTGAGGAACACAGATGCAAAAATTCTCACCAAAACACTAGCCAATAGGATCTAACAGTACATTAAAAGGATTATTCACCACGACCAAGTGGGATTTATTGCTGGGCTGCAAGTTTGGTTCAACAACCGCAAATCAATCAATGTGACACAATACATTAATGAAAGAAAGAACAAGAACCATATGATATTCTCAAAAGATGCTGAAAAAGCATTTGACAAAGTACAGCATCCCTTCCTGATCAAAACTCTTCAAAGTGTAGGGATAGAGGGCACATACCTCAATATCATCAAAGCCATCTATGAAAAACCCACAGCGAATATCATGCTCAATGGAGAAAAACTGAAAGCTTTTCCGCTAAGGTCAGGAACATGGCAGGGATGTCCATTATCACCACTGCTATTCAACATAGTACTAGAAGTCCTAGCCTCAGCAATCAGACAACAAAAGGAAATTAAAGGCATCCAAATGGGCAAAGAAGTCACTCTTTGCAGATGATATGATATTTTATGTGGAAAACCCAAAGCCTCCACTCCAAATCTGCTAGAACTTGTACAGGAATTCAGTAAAGTGTCAGGATATAAAATCAATGCACAGAAATCAGTTACATCTCTATACACTAACAACAAGACAGAAGAAAGAGAAATTAAGGAGTCAATCCCATTTATAATTGCACCCAAAACCATAAGATACCTAGGAATAAATCTAACTAACAAGGCAAAGAATCTGTACTCAGAAAATTATAATGTTCTCATGAAAGAAATTGAGGAAGGCACAAAGAAATGGAAAAAAAAAAAGGTTCCATGCTCAGGGATTGTAAGAACAAATATTGTGAAAGTGTCTATGCTACCTAAAACAATCTACACATTTAATGCAATCCCTATCAAAATACCATCAATTTTTTTTCAAACTATGGAAAGAACCTAGATGTCCATCAGCAGATGAATGGATAAAGAAGATGTGGTGTATATATATACAATGGAATACTGTGCAGCCATCAAAAGAAATGAAATCTTGCCATTTGCGATGATGTGGATGGAACTAGAGGGTATTATGCTTAGTGAAATAAGTCAATTGGAGAAAGACGACTATCATATGATCTCCCTGATATGAGGAAGTGGAGATGCAATGTGGGGGTTTGGGGGGTAGGAAAAGAAAAAATGAAAGAAGATAGGATCAGGAGGGAGACAAACCATAAAAGACTCAATCTCACAAAACCGGCTGAAGGTTGCTGGGGGGAGGGGGGTCAGGAGAGGGTGGTAGGGTTATGAACATTGGGGAGGGTATGTGCTATGGTGAGTGCTGTGAAATGTGTAAACCTGGCGATTCACAGACCTGTACCCCTGGGGATAAAAATATATTGTATGTTTATAAAAAAATTAAAAAATTAATTAAAAAATGGAACAAATAATCCTAAAATTTATATTGAACCAGAAAAGACCCTGAATAGCCAAAGGAATGTTGAAAAAGAAAACCAAAGTTGGCGGCATCACAATTCCAGACTTCAAGCTCTATTACAAAGCTGTCATCATCAAGACAGTATGGTACTGGCACAGAAACAGACACATAGATCAATGGAACAGAATAGAGAGCCCACAAATGGACTCTCAACTTTATGGCCATTTAATCTGCGACAAAGCAGGAAAGAATGTTCAATAGAAAAAAGACAGTCTCTTCAACAAATGGTGTTGGGAAAATTGGACAGCCACATGCAGAAAAATGAAACTGAACCATTTCCTTACCCCACACAAAAATAGACTCAAAATGGATGAAAGACCTCAATGTGAGAAAGGAATCCATCAAAATCCTTGAGGAGAACACAGGCAGCAACCTCTTTGACCTCAGCCACAGCAACTTCTTCCTAGGAACATCACCAAAGACAAAGGAAGCAAGGGCAAAAATGAACTGTTGGGATTTCATCAAGATAGAAAGCTTTTGCACAGCAAAGGGAACAGTCAACAAAACCAAAAGACAACTGAGAGAATGGGAGAAGATATTTGCAAATGATATATCTGATAAAGGGCTAGTATCCAAAATCTATAAAGAACTTATCAAACTCAACACCCAAAGAACAAATAATCCAATCAAGAAATGGGCAGAAGAAATGAACAGATATTTCTGCAAAGAAGACATCCAGATGACCATCAGATGCATAGAAAAATGCTCCACATCACTCGGCATCAGGGAAATACAAATCAAAACCACAGTGAGATACCACCTCACACCAGTCAGAATGGCTAAAATTAACCAGTCAGGAAATGACAGATGCTGGTGAGGATGTGGAGAAAGGGGAACCCTCCTACACTGTTGGTGGGAATGCAAGCTGGAGCAGCCACTGTGGAAAACAGCATGGAGGTTCCTCAAAAAGTTGACAATAGAGCTACTCTATGACCCAGCAATCGCACTACTGGGTATTTACCCTAAAGATACAAACATATTGATCCAAATGGGCACGTGCATCTGAATGTTTATGGCAGCAATGTCCATAATAGCCAAACTATGGAAAGAACCTAGATGTCCATCAGCAGATGAATGGATAAAGAAGATGTGGTATATATATATATTGGAATACTATATAGCCATGTCATTTGCAATGACATGGATGGAACTAGAGGGTATTATACCAAGCGAAATAAGTCAATCAGAGAAATGCAATTATCATATGATCTCTCTGATATGAGGAATTTGAGAAGCAGAGTGGGGAGTCATGGGGCGAGGAGAGGGAAAAAATGAAACAAGATGGGACTGGGGAGGGAGATAAACCGTAAGAGACTCTTAATCTCAGGAAACACACCTAGTGTTTTTGGGGGGTGGGAGGCAAGGGAAAGAGTGCCTGGGTTATGGACACCGGCCAGGGGTGGTATGTGCTATGGTGAGTGCTGTGAATTGTGTAAAACTGATGATTCACAGACCTGTACCCGTGAAGCAAAGAATACATTACATGTTAATTTAAAAAAATTAGAATATCTAGGCTTCTACTGATGAATTACAAAATGCAGGCTACTTGCCATTTAAATTTTTTTAAACAAAGAGATATCAAGTCATGAGGTTGTTCAATTAAATTTTTAATGGCACAAAGAGTGAATTTCACTAGAATTACCAAAAGCTCTCTTGCAGGTTTCCATCCCTACCAATTATTAGAATGATAGGTTTTATGTTTCTGTTAATTTTACTAATTGTGAGATACTGAAAATTAGCAAACTACTTATTCTACTTCTTCAAGTAGATTTTCTGTATATTTTTGGTTTGCTTTTTTGTTTTTTGAGTTTTGATAAACTTACTCAATCATCCAACTCCCATCATGATCAACATACAGAATGTTTCCAGTCCTCCATAATTCCCTGTGTATTCAACTCTCTTCCTCCATCCCCAGTCCCTGAGCTTTTCTCTGTTCCTATCATGTTTTTGCCTTTCTAGAATGTGCTATAAATGAAAGATAGAAGCAATAGCCTTTTGTGTCTGATTTATATCACTGAACACATGCTTTTGGGATTCGTCTGCTGTTGCCTGCCTCTGTGGCTCATTCTTCATTGCTGACTAATATTCCATGGATGTGCACATCATAATTTATCTATATACCTGTTTTTTTTTTATTAATTTTTTAGTATGTTGTGTTAGTCCCCACACAGAACATCATTAGTTTCTGGTGTTGTGTTCCATGATGCGTTGTTTGCGTGTAAGCCCCAGTGCCCCCTGAATCCGTGGTCTCCTTTTGAACTCTCTCTTGCTAACTTTGTTCCATTGCCCTAGGCAGAAGACAGCGCCTGTCTCACTTAGCATTCCCAGTCTGGCTTATGCCATTCTTTCTCTGTGCACAAACCATGGAGATCTTACAGAATATTCCGATCAGATTTCTAACTCCACACAGTCGGCTCTCCATTCTGTTTGTAGTAAAACCGCACTTACGAATCCTTCAGAATCAAAGCTCCTTCCTAAAGAGGAGGTAGAGCCTGACCACGAGGCTGCCGATGACATCTCAGATGCTGACCATTGGAGGCAGGGTTTGGGGATCTTGACCCCCGAACCAGGCATCCTTGAGTCAGCCTGAGGCCGTTCTGCAGGAACCAACAGGGCCACAGACCCTCTCCATGAGATGCCCAGACCCTCAGAAGACAGAGGCAGGAAGGACCACCACCGGGGGCAGAGGACGTCCATGGATCCCAGGGCTGGCGGGGCACCTCTGGAAATTTCTCTGGAACCCTGTGCGTGAGCTTGGTCTGGCCAGGGTCTGGGGCTTCAGGTGTAGAAAAAGAAACTTCTATCTGAAAATCTTAGGAGGATTCTCTGATGTGGGGACCTTCCAAAGAAAGCATGATGGGACCAGATCCCAGTGTAGATGCCTCCCCTGGGAAAAGGGTGGGCTGGGAGGGGTAAAGCAAATTCCAGAGCAAAATCAGTTGTTTTGTCAACAGGACGGGAGAGTGTTAGTCACAGCAGAGGCACTCTGGGGCCTACCCCGCCCTACACAGGTGCTCCGAGGGCTAAGACCGAAGGTAAGGACAGGGTTTCCCAGCCTGCTGAGACCCGTGTGCATCCCCAACTCACCTCTCCAACTGAGAACGCGGGGTAAATGCAGCACGGCCGCCAGAGACTTCGAGTGTACACGACCCTGCAGGAGGAAGGCTCCGTCGCATGTCAAGTGCCACACGGTGCGTGGGCAGCCCTGGGGCCAGGCCTTCCTTGCCAGCAAGCCCTTCGGGCCACGAATGTGGGAGTGCTCCCTCCACGGAGTGATTCTGGCCACCACGCTGGAGTCGCAGGTATTTCCCATGTGTCCTGCGGAGCAGCACCCGCCGGACCACGGCAAGCCAGCAGGGGCTGAAGGTTTCCAGGTAAGGAATGCCCCAGTGCCTCGGCCCAGGGCAGCAGGTTTGGAGCCCTAGGAGCGGTGTTTCTGTCCTTGTCCCCGCGAGCTGGCCACAGAGTCTGATGCCACCAACCTCGGCGAACAGTAGAGGAGGCGGGTTCATCCTGGGCATGATGGCGGTGTGGCGCCAGTGCAGGGGGAGAAGCAGGGAAGCATCAGGAAGCGGTTGGGGGTTTCCAAGCCAGGCAAAGGAGAGGCACAAGCCGTGGTGTGATCAGTGTCACCAGCAGAAGCCTCTTCTAGCAGTTTCTTGACGCTGGAGTAGGCCCAGCTCTGAGAGCAAAGGAAACACAAGGAGCAGGGCCGCGGAGGCAGAGAAACACCTGTCTTCTGCTTCCTCCGGGTGCTCCTTGCGTTCCTATCCCCTGGTCACTGCACAGCGGTGGCTTCCTTCCTGCAAATGCACACGGCCCCACCAGGCTTCCTGCACTCATCCTGAGGGAAAGGTATGGGGAGCTTTCTGCACACAGTAGGAGGCTGTGGCTTCCCTCAAGCCCTTGCCGGTGGCTGCCGGGCATCATCAGAGGGCATGGTCTCGCTGAGAGTTCACACTCCCGGCTGCCCCAGGGTCCACAGTAGCATGACACAGGGATGTCACACCTAGAGCTGGGTGTTTTGATCTCTGGCAAGTTCCCCCCACAGAGTCCTATGAGAGGGAAGACAAGTCATATCCCCACCCCAGCTTGCTTCTACTTTCGGATAGAGGATAAAACTTGCAGGAATGGTTTTGGATATCCCCATCTGTTCCCCTATCTCTTTCCCTCCCTGGTGAGGATGTCAGTCTGACCTAAATGGCGGTAAAGAGTGATGTTATTATTGACCAATGAAAGAGAGTAAAGGAAGGCGGTCTGTTGTAATATTTGACCTGAATATGCCCTCACCTTCTCCAGGTTCTGTACATTTTTAAAAAATGAATTCTCTTGAAACGACAACCCACATGTTCCTGGTTGTGAGGTCGGATGTGTTATGTGTCCTGCTCCCAAAAAGTCCGGAGTAGTGTTGCTTCCTTTCTTACTCCCACGAGAGCAGGCTGTAGCCCAATGGGAGGACTGGGCTCTGTGGAGGACCCCAGGAGCCACAGCCCTGCTGTGATCCCCGCCTGGAGTCGCTCCTGCAGACACTCTGGGCACCCATCTCAGTGGCGACTTCACTCAACCATTCCTGCAGGCAAGTTCTAGCAAGTTACTGGGCACTTTCCTCTAGGCGAATATGAAATCAGCTGAACAGAGTGGGCCCCACACGGGCCTGTCTGCTCAGCAGGGGCAAGGCCAGAAATACGTGTCCAAACTGGGGAGAGTTCCATTTTATGAGAAGCAGAGGGACTCCGAAGCAGGCACATTTCCACCCGATTAACCGCCCGGAGAAGGGTCATCTCACCCGCTCCCAGCGACAGGAAGGGGGCCCGACTGCTGGGAAGCGGTCCGGCTCACCTGGGCTAGCCATGGCACCCGCGGGTTCTCATCAGATGCTCCCTTCCCTTGACATAAATAAACATCACAGGGAAATTGAAATCGTACTGTAACCGATAGACAATAAGATTTTAAAAGGTCTGAGAATAGGATCAACATCTTGTTATAATGTTATGTTCTGATTTAAACAATTTTGAGTTCTTGTGAGGATTCCTCTTGAAATACCTATTTTATATGTGTGCAAGCCCCAGCTGTGCTTAAAATGAAAAACAAAGCAAAACAAAACACAACAACTTGACGTTGCTCAAACAGTCCTTCCTTACTAACCAACAACAACAATTAGGAAGTGTTCCAAATAACTTTAATCTCTGTGCTCGAACACACGTTGTGCGTGCTCCGATGTCAGCGAGCCCAAGCTGCCGTTTGAGCAGACTTCCAGATGCTAATGTACCTATTCCCTCTCCTGAAAGACCATAGTTTCCTGACTGTTAATTCCAGCTGACACAGAATGGCTTTGCTTTTCATTCTCTGCAAAGTAATGTATTGTTGCAAAGTGATTTATAATAAACAGTATGGAGGGAAGAACCGCAATGCTGATTGTTTCTGACAACCAGAGATGCATTATTAATGAAATGATATTAGCAGCACCCAGGACGCAAGCTGACTGTGTAGTTTATTTTCTGTCCGGGAGCCCGAGCCTCACTTTCTGCTCAGAGCTTCGTGGAGATGGATGGTTGCTGCTGAGAGGAGGGCGGACGAATGAGGAGGCCACGTGGAGAGGGAGACGTGTCTGCAGCGGAGAAGGAGTCGCCGCGCTGGCCTGGCATCGTGGCTAGCACTGGATTGCTTGGACCTTATTTTTCAGCTTTACTTAATTCAGTAAAACTTGATTATCTCGACTCAGAGCTCCCTCAAACCACACGGCTCTACCTCATAAAGATGATCCTTCAGTGCCTCATTCTAAGATCATAAATGGAACAGTCAAGACACAGACGCGTGCTTTCCTCCCGCTCCAAATCACAGTGAGCACAAATATGGCAGAAGGACCCAAACTCTGAACGGTGTTCTACGTTATGTCAATTTGTGTGATGGAATCGGGGGACATCAGTAATTTATTCCCATAGAATTCATGGCTTCACGATGCAAATGCAGTCATGTACGGCTCCAGAAAAATATTCTGATTGGATCTGGGGATAAACTACTCCATGTCGTAAGCTTACTACTTAGACAAAATATAACATTTTATTTCATCTACTCACTCCAATTTCTGTTACTTAATTCACTGGAATATTTGTGCTTCTAGTCGAATTATGATGCTCTTGTAAGGGACTGGCCTCCATTGTCATTGGGCTCTGTATTAATTGTGGTATGAACTTTATTGAATTTACTGAGTGGTTTGCTGGATAGTCTCCAAACACTAACAGGCAAATTAAATTAAATAAAAAGGGTCAGCTATATTTAAGAGCTTCGTGTAAGCGCTTTAGGGACTGGGTATAATTAAAGAGGCCGTAAACCAAAACGCCAAGTACAAATGTCACTCTCACCTGAGTGTGCCCGTCGGACGGGGCACTCGAGCAGAATTCAGCACGGAACGGGCGTCTGCAGCCAAAATGCAGGGGTGTTTAACAGAAGACGGGCTTTCAGACAGGATGGAACAGATGCCTGGAGAACCCTGAGCTGCATGTGAAGGCTGTGTGGCAAGCCCGGCTCTTCCCCCACGAGGTGAACTTCCCAGCCGAGTGCAGGGGTGCCCTGCACAGCGTTGCCCGACGGACGCGCCTCATTCTGCTACCGTCTGTTGCAAGACTGCGGACGCAGACTCTCTGAGACTTCTCCTGTTTCAAAGCAGCATTGTCCAGACAACTGCTGGAGAGCAGAAATCTTTGCCTTGTCCGTCTCACCCAACCCTAACAAGTGCCTGGGACATAGCAAATTCTGCAACGTTAGTGAACGGGTCCATGAGCAAAGAAATAGCTAAAAATCTACAAGAAAAAATTACGTGTTTACGCAACGGAAACTACTCTGGTACTCTGAACATCCCTCGCATGTCCCCGTCCGCCTCGTCTTCCTGTGCGCGCCTTGCTTTCCTCGGAGCAGGATGCACCTGTTGGCTTTTGCAGGGCACGTCCATGGGCAGGGTGGGGACACGGTTCAGACAACGCACACTGATGAAAGCAAGACGGGATCTTTCTCCGAGCGATGCTGTGATTTCCTGACCACGGCTCCGCGGACACACACCAGCCAAGGGCTGTCCCTCAGAGACCCGTCATAATGACTCAGCTCCAGTGCACCTCACCGCCGCGTTCGCCTGACCCCCAGCTGGAGCGGCCATGGTCCTTGGGCTGCAGGAAGGCCACTGCCCCTCCGATCTCAGAGTTCTTAAGCTCATGGGCCCTCCAAGCACTCCGCCCCACATCGCGACTCTGAGGCCCCTGGAGCAGGTGGAGAGAGAAACAGGAAGCGTGAGCATCTCTGCCTGAAGGATGGGACAGGGCTGCCCTTGGCCTAGCCACAGGACATATGCCAGGAGCGTGGCGCACGTGGTCGCAGAGCCGAGGTAGGCACCCAGCAGCAGGAGAGGATCCGATCACCCTGAACATCAGCAAGACAGTGAAGCTTCCTCTTCACACAGGATTGGAATCCCCTTGTTTTTTTTTCAAGAATATTTATAAAATACGCATAAACTTCGTAGATTATACACTGTATTATATATGTGTGTAAGTGTTCTATACATTATCTTAAATGTTAGAGTGGAATATTTTATGAAAATTCTTACTTCTATGTGGGCCTGAGGCTTCATTCCTTTCCTTTGAAAGCTGCTGGGGAGGTTGACACAGAGAGATCGGCTTGAACAAAATAAGAAAGAGCCTCCGGACTCACTGAGGGGGCGGCCGGGGGTCAGGGTGGGTGAGTGTGGAGCAAAGTCTTCTGTCAACATAGCTCGTTCTCTGGAAACATCAATCTAGCAGATGCATTTCCACGTGCCTGTGAAAGTTACCACCGAGTTTGCTGAGAACATTGAAACCAAGTTGGAGAATCTAAGAGACAGAAGTAGAAGGTTCATCTGCTAACTTCGTCTGGAAAGCAGCCTTGTTTCTGGTAAAGATCACAGGACCCCAAGGGCATTTCTTAACAATCCCATGTGGGTGTCTGCTGTCCGCTGGGCTCACTTCTGAGTAGGGGGCAGTCCAGATGACCCAGCAAGCCTGGAGTCCCTCCCTCCTGGCTGGGGAGACAGCGATGGAGGGACTAGTCCCCCTTCCATGGGAGGGTGGCTCTGAGAAGTGGCCCAAGGTTCAGGGAGCAGAGCAGGGGCCGCTGGCTCCCAGTGTGGCATGTGGTTCTTGCACCAAACAGGTCTCTGGAAGACAGCAGTCCTCCACCCACGGGGGGAGACTTAGAAAACATCATTGCCATGGTCCCAAACTCGACCCTTCAAATAGAATCTCTACAGGGAAGGGCCCAGTGTCTACAATTTGAAAAGCCCTCTGGGCAGTCCTGCTAGACAGGCAGGGTGGAGAACGAGCCCTGTGTGGACTCCAGGGAAGGCAGCCCAGGCAGAAGTTCGCCCAGAGCAAAGGAGGGGCTGGAAGAGGGCCCTGGCCCACACCAGGAGCTGCCTTGCTGGGGGCGGGAGTTTCTCAGGGCAGATGCCCTGGAGTGACAAAGCTGAGTTTGAGAGAGCCAAGTCGGGAACCAGGGTCCCAGGCACCTTGCACACCGATGCTGGGTCACGCGCTTACACGGAGGCACAGTGTGGGGTGTGGGTCTGGGCGGGGGGCACTGGCTCAGGGACTGACGGGGGCTGTCCAGACAAGAAGGCTGGTGGAAGCAGAGAAAGATTCCACACAGAATGTGAGGTGCACTCTCTTTCTGGTTAAGGTACTAGAGGTACAATTAGGGTATGTGGTTTTCTGGTTGTCACCAAAAATGTGCCAGGGCATCAAGAATGTGTAGAATAATGTATTAGCGATATACCTCATTTACATATATGCAAATATTTAACATTGCCATTACTATATAATATACATCATGCATATTATTATACAACATATTATATACATGATATATTTACATTAACATACAATTGCATACCTAATTTACATATATAACTGAAAATTAATTGTGCAAGCAGGTTCCTCCTGGAAGACAGTGGGTTATGGCGTGAAAGACTGTTGCCCACTAGTATAATTGTCTTAGTAAAGAACAAGGCCAGATCTTACGTGGAGAATGTCATAAGCCCCCCAACAAAGAGTTGAAAGCAAACCCCCACTGTCCTCATGACAAAGGAGGAGGAAGGACAATGGGCAGTAATCCTCCAACTGAACGGACACTACACTCAACCCTGTGGCCTCCAGTTCCGGAGCTGGAAAGATCTCCCCCGAGAAACTCAGCAGCTTCTAGTTCTCCGTGCTCCCAGCTCCGTGCTTCTGGAGGTCCAGCCTCCCATCTGCACATGACCCCAACTGCATAACCCTAAACGAAGGGCCCGACCCTAAGGCCAGCTTGGCCTAGGGACTTCATGTTGAGCTGCAGGTTACAGGGTAGAAGTGCAGTGATCTCGTTCGGCATGAAGCCAGGACTCCCCCATCCAGGTCACGGTGAGATCACCTAGATACAGGCTGGGCACGTGAAGCTCAAAGCCCACGTTCCTCTCAGTTGTGTAGGCCACACGGTATTCTTGTACATAATTTGCAGGTTTTGACCATGTTCTTGCAGACATGAAAATCCATGCGACACAACTGTTTGAAAGCACATTATAAAATCACGGGAAAATGTATCTTCTGCGATTGACTCACTGGTCTGCTCTGGATGATGGTCTCGTGCCGTTTCCTGGGAAACATAAACAGTTTAAACATTAGTGAATGTAGTCCATGCACCCCAAAGGGTCCTGGTAAGGGCACACTCCCACGATGCCCCCATTTATCGTGGATGCATCCGGGTGGCCCCAGGGCTGGATGCGTCCCACAGCCCAAGTTTCCATGCAGCAGCTCACACATGAAAGGCGCCCGGCACCCACTCTTCGGTGACGAGAACCCCTATTCTTCCGCCCTCCTGAAGAATCCTGTTTTCCATTGGTAGATGTTCATATATTCATAGAATATTCTAGAAAAGTAGACAAGATGTTTGATCGGGGCTTAGGGAAAAGCTCTTCTCCTTTTGCCCTATATCTTTTGTATTGAACCTTTCACCCACAGCATTCACGCCCCCAAGAAATAAAAACCAAACTGCACTCCAGCTTTGCTACAGGCTTTAGGGTCACAACTCCCAGTCCGCTCGGAAATGTGGGCCGAGACGCCCGGTTTGTACCGGAGTCCCTCGTCCTCCCTGCCTTGCCCCTGAATTTCCACGCGCCCCGGGGCCTATTCCTCTTTTCGACCCTTCAGTGAACCAGGAGGGGCCACGTGACTCAAAGTCATTTGACAAATGAGCTACAACCTAATGTTATGTGCTATTCAAATAGCATGAGCCAGGAGGAACTTGGCCGCTTCCCTCTCCCGCGCGGTCACGCCCAATAGATTTCAGCCATCTTATTAAAACATGGCACCGTCGTCATGATTTACTCGAGGCAGGCCTGATGGAGCCCGTCACGGGCGGGACAGGAGGTCGCGTTCAGATGGAGAAAAGCCGGGGGACAGCCCCGGCGAAGGCAGGTGTGCTGTGGGGAGACAAGAGACGCCACCCTGCATCCCCGGGAGACGGATGCTGGGAAGACATCATTAGTCACCGCTACTAAGACGACCAGCACCTCCTTGAGTCTCCTTACGCGCCGCTCGTGGATACTGTCTCTGAGGTGGCATAAATAATACATACATGTGACCGTGGTTAGTGGAATGCAATTTTTTACCTTCATTCCCCTGGAATGGGAACTGCTCTTGAATTATGTTATCATTTATTACAAGGCCCATTGGCGTGCAAGCTCCCTTTCTTCTCCGGCTCCAAACGAGGGTGCACTTAGCATAGAGAGTGCAGAACATTGTGATCCCACTCTCAGAACTCCGTGCCACCTGCACGCACACCGGTGGACACGCGGTTCCGGAGAACGCCCCGCGATCACGGTTTCGGGAGCGGGAAGGAGCAGGGGGGCCGCCAAATCACACACAGTTTGCAGTTGACCTAGTTTGAGGGGAGCAGAGCGACAGAACGGCGGCAGACTCCATCAACGGGTTAATAATTTTACGTGCTATTCTTCTCTGAAAAGGCTTATTTAAATGTTTATCAGTTGTGCAAAGTGGAGCCGCACGAGGGACCCGCTAGGGAGGGCTCATCATTGCCTATGCATGGGAGCGTTGTAGGAAGATTAAAATAACATTGAGTATATTCTGTAAATGAAGGAGAGAACTAACAGGAGCCTCTGGAGTCCATTATAAATTTTAATAATACATCAAGGTAATGTAACCGAATAACTGATCTCGAAGGGAAGAAACACAACATTTGGCTAATATTACAATTTAAATTATGAAAACAAAAAGAGCTTTTAGTTAATCTTGTCTTTCTGCTTTTATTCTTCCGGCTCTTTTTTATTTTCCCTGAATCCAAAACACCATGTAAACAAATAAAAGTACGGGGGAAAATAAACAGTTTGGCATCTCAGTAGATTAATTAATGTGCTTCAGCCTTGGCACCAGTAGGCGAAAATTATGTGCATAAATAATATCACTAATTAAAAAGATGCAGATTAACATGCAAATAATGTTAATGAGGATCTGCCATTCCAGAGTGGATTCGCATAACATCAACAATTTAATGGGTTGGAAGGCTTGTGTTTGCATTACATTAATAAATTTCAAAGACCTTGCATAAAAAAGTTCTGTCGGAGCCTCTGTTTCCCACTTGTGAGTTATAAATTCTGTGGGCAGTGGCGAGCGCTTGTCGGCAGATGCCAAAGTCATTATCCGAAACACTGTTGAGAGGGTGCCACGTGCCAGCGTGACCAGCTGTTGGGAACTGGGCAGTAGGCATGATTCCGTGCCAATCATTCATATTATTTGGGTAGTCTTGATATTTATTTAAACTGATTAATATTTTGTGCTCCGCATCTTGATCTGGAGGGAAATCATTTTAAGCAAGCGAAGTTTAAAAAATACAAACAAACAAACAAAAAACAACCCTTATCAGCCTCTGATGTGTCATGGAAGTTGAATGCACAATGAATTTGATTAAGCAGACATAATTCCGAAACACAGACAAAAACAGCGTAAAGCGTCTTCAAGGATGTCATAGAATGTTGAAGTAAAGTATCACGGTGTTAAATTCCAACTGTATCCTAAGACACCTGGCTGCATCCAAAAATGAATAAAACCAGGCTTTCCTGCTGCAAACGCTGCTCGTGTACTCCTGGCTGTGGGTGGGGAGATGCCTCTGTGGACAGAGCTTGCAGAGGAGAGGCCAAGACCGAAGGAGGGCACGGCGAACTTGTTCCTAAAACACCACATTACCATCACCAGTCTCCCGGGCTGGGGGCTCCCTGGCCAGTGCAGAAGCATTGTGGCATGCAGGAGCGGTGCTCATGGCAGTCAGCCCCCCCACCGGTAGATCACACGCCCACCTTCTGCCAATGAGCTGCCCATGCTCACGCTCTCCGGACGGTGGGAAAATGCCCTTGCCCTGGAAGCTGGCCGTGAGCATCGCAGACCAAAGCAGAGGCGGGCCAGAAGCAGCGTGGTCAGCAACCAAGAACGGTGAGCCCAGGTGAAACCGCACCCCAAGGGGAGGTGGGGAGAGGGGCAGGCTGGGGGCGCTTGAGCACAGCTCCCACACCAAGCAAAGCATTCCTTCTCTGCAAAAGGCAAAAGCAGCAACTGGTCTTTGCTGAGTCCTTCAACTTGACCCGCCTCTCATCCCTGCATTCACACCTCCGGCTCCAGGAGCAAGACCCAGGCGCCCACCTCTTCCGAGCCTGCTGATTTAGGTCAGCTCTCAGACTGGTCTGCTCGCTGACCTCCTGAGGGTTCTCAGCAGATCAGCCGGGCGGTGCCAGGACTCCCCACTCTGCTGCTGCCTGCCCAGCCCGACCCCGTGCAGTCTGGAAGGCGTGGAGGGCTGGCAGACCTGGGAGGGGGGCCTTCTCGGTACTCACAGATGCCATGTTTCGCACCTGCTACCTTCAGAGAGAAGCAAAACTGAAGCTTTCATGGCTTCCAATACCGTGCAGTGTGGCAGCTCACCCGCGGCGTGTGGTCCCAGCCCCTGTCCTGCCAGCGCGTGGGCTTTGGAGGGGCTCTGCCCCCTGAAATCTCCATCCTTAGCTGACAGGTGAGCAATGCGGGGTCACGCGAGGCAGAGGCGTGCTCAGACATTGAGTTTCCTCTAGAAGGAACTGGTAGTCACTCCTCCGCAAGACCACGTGCTTGTTGCCTTACGTTTTTGCACGACGGGACCTCACTAGGGGGTGACCTCAGGGGAAGCAAATGCATTCGATTTACCTTCATTTCTAACACATCAAGCAGGTGCCAAGTTCTCAGCCTGGGCTCCAGGGAGCTGGGGGTGGGGGTGGCCAGGACATCCTACCGCGTATGCCTGCCAGTCGCTGCAAGCCCCTGCCTTCTCCAACATCCGCAGGGTGCGCGCCGTGCGATGAGCTCTTCACGGAACCTGTCCGTGCGATGCTCGCTGACTCAGCAGCCCGGGAGCCAGAACACACTTTCCTGCCAGGACTCACTCGAAGACTTTCCGACCCTGAAACCCTGCTCTCTCCTCCGAGCCACACACCTGCCATGATGGGCATCTGGTGTTGAAGGCAGGTAGGGTTAAGACTGAAAGGAAACAACATCATGCCTGACAAGTCCAGGCAAAGTTTCCGTCGCGCTTACGCAACTGGGCTTTACAGACCCAGCCGTCCCCTGAGCGCACTTGTCCTCAGAGGATGTTCATTCGCCTTCCATCCCTCGGATTATCAATGTTTGTGTCGTTGAGAAAACCACGGGTGTTTCTGTCACTGGTCTCCAGATTGGCAGCGGTGGACACCTGCATTCCTGCTGAAAACCAGCCGCGAGGTCTACGTTTCTAAATCCCAAACGACACGCTGCTGGAAAGGCCACTCGGAGAGAGCGTGCCCGCCGCGCCGTGTCCGAGTCTCTGCCGGTGGTGGTCCAGGCCTTGCCTTCACCCTCGGCCACGCTGTAGCGAGGACGGACGGAGGACGGCTGTTGTGGAGAGGAACAGCGTGGGCTCGAGTCGCGCTCCTCGCCGCACACTCCGGCGGCCTCGCCGGCGTTCTGCCGGGATCTGCAGGGACGGCGGGAAGCGTGTGATTCTCCCTGGCGTTTTCCGGGAGCATCTGCTTGCCACGGGGAGGGATGGCGGGGGAACGTAGAGGGCGGGAAGGAATCTGACAGGGAGAACGGAGAAAGCATCCCAGGACCAGCTCTCCCAGCCCAGGTCATGGTGTGACACGTATTTGTGAAATAAACACAAGCTGCCCCCTCTCTCGTCCCCAGACTGTGGCAATTGGAACCACCCGATTAGCTGGCTGTCCCCCTCCACCCTCCTGTGAGGTTGTTGAGGGCAGTAACTGGCTGTTTTTCCCCAGGACCTCACACAGCTTGCTTGGTGAGGACAGGGAGATGAGGCGGTGACCCCCAGAGCACTGGCCACCCGGAGCTCAGTCTGCGTGCCTTCCCCCAGCCCCACGTCACAAGGCGCTGTCCTTGGAGTTCACGTAGACAGGAGCAAGCAGTCCGTCCGCAGATACTCACGCTCTCAGGCCTCATCTGAGCTGTCCCTCCCGGGTGCCCACAGACTCCACGTCTTGCGTGAGCACAACACTCGGACACCTGGGTCTCTCAGCAGAGACTTCTACGGAATGGCCACACTGTTCACACGCTACCCGGAGCAGCCTGCAGTGGAGGTACAGAGGCCCAGGTGAGCCTCACATGCTTGGGGCCCTCGAGGAGGTGATCCCGGCTCTGGAACTGGCTGGCCGGCTCTAGTTTTTCTCCAGAAGGCCAGGAGCTCATCCTGCCTTCGGACTTGGTGTGTAGAACGCTTTCCCTTTTCCTTGCTAACCATATGTGTTCTGAAATATGAGTGTCTCGTTTTGTTTTGTTTTTTTTTTCATTTGTTTTTTAAAGATATTTGAGGTAGAGAGAGAGAGAGAGACAGCGCATAAAAGGAGAAGCAGGCTCCCCGCTGAGCAGAGAGCCCAATGAGAGACTCGATCCCAGGACCCTGGAATCAAGACCTGAGCCAAAGGCAGAGGCTTAACTGACTGAGCCACCCAGGTGCCCCAAGTGTCTCGTTTTAACCCAGAAACCCCAGCCACCTGCAAAAACACTCAAAAGGGACCAAAGACTGAGAGACTTGGGCTGTGGGCATCTGTAAGCAAGAAGAGGCAAAGGGATTTCCTCCCAGCTTCAGAAGAGCCCTGCCCTGGGCCCAACAGCTCTGTTGCAGGCGGCTGTCCTTGTCATGCTCTTACCTTGGGTATCGTGGGACTGGAGAATGAGTCCCCAGCACAAGGCCATTCAGCTACTTGACATTTTCCTGAAAATAACCTTTTCTATTCTTCTAAAAATAAGGACAAAAAAAAAATCCTCAAAATGTAAATTTTCTATTTTGAATTTAGTCTGTTTTGTCATTGTTGTAATCATGCTTCCATGAGTGCAGTGGAAGAAACAAAGTTGAAAATTATTTGCTGGATGTGAACATAGAGTTCAGTGTAATTAAGGACTGAGATTTCCCTTAAAGATTTAAATGATCTGGGGGCGCCTGGGTGGCTCAGTGGGTTAAGCCTCTGCCTTTGGCTCAGGTCATGATCTCAGGGTCCTGGGATCGAGCCCCGCATCGGGCGCTCTGCTCAGTGGGGAGCCTGCTTCCTCCTCTCTCTCTGCCTGCCTCTCTGCCTACTTGTGTTCTCTGTCAAATAAATAAAATCTTTTAAAAATAAATAAATAAATAAATGAATAAATAAATAACCTCAACTGGCCGTCCGCGTGTCCCAGTGTCTCTAGGTGATTACCTCAGCACCTCATTTCACTAACCACTGCTGGGCTTGGCGTTCTACAAGAGCAAGCACGCCGCTGGGCAGGGGCTCCGCGTCCCCACGAAAAGGAGCGAAGAGAACTCCTTTCCAGGGTTCCCTGTCACCTGCCAAGTGACTCCGCAAGTCTGGTTTGCTCCGTCCTGCTGCTGCTGTGAAGTTAGTTAGTTAGTTAGTTCGTTGGTCAGTGAGTTGGTCAGTGAGTTGGTTAGTTTGTTGGTTAGTGAGTTGGTCAGTGAG
>NW_022631016.1:1918620-2091170 GCF_010015895.1 Lontra canadensis | reverse complement strand
TGGTCAGTGAGTTGGTTAGTTTGTTGGTTAGTGAGTTGGTCAGTGAGCTGGTCAGCACCAGCGCTGGGGCTCCTGGCAACACATTCAACCCTGAGTCTCAGGGCGTCACTCTTGCCCGTGCAGAGTTGACACCTCTGGTTCCGACAGAGCAGGCTCCTTTCCTGGTCGCAGTTCAGGAAGCATTGCACAGCCATTGACGACACGGGGGTGCGGGACACCGGGTTGGCCGATTTCCCAGAAGGCGCCTGCGAGGGTCCCAAGCGCCGGGTGACGGAGCTACCCCATGGGACGGTGGGAGTTGGAAGTGACTCTGGAAGCCAGCCACGAGGGAACAGACACAGCACGGCCAGGATCTGTGGGTTCATCTCAAGCATTTCGAGGACCCGCAGATTGGGGGCGGCCTCCGGGAGTCTGACGGTGCGCAGGACAGGATGAGGAGAGTGGGGATGGGCTGTGAGTGGCCCCCGTCTACCCCGAGCCGTCCGCCGAGCCGTCCGCCTGGGTGCAGATCTCCGCGGAGGCAGCCTTTCCCGTTGGAACTCGCAGCCCCAGTTCCGGCCCATCGGCTCTCGTCAGAGTCAAGCACTCAGAGAGCCCTTGAAGCAGCAGGACGTGGAGCTTGGGTCCTGTGGTCACAGAGTCCTCAAGCTCTCCAGGGCACCAGGCCTTGCTTCCCTGAGCTGCGACCATTGCTGGCCCTTCCATCCGGACCCAGAGCCGTGTCTCGGGCATGGCTGCGTGTTCTGGGGGCACAGAGGGAAGGAAGAAACAAGGACCCCTGTCCACGGACCTAGTCTGGGGGGTGTTCCTCTCAGACAGATCATTCTTTTCAGGGACACATGACTTCCAAGGGAACCCTGCAAAGATACTTGTCCTGAGGCCCCAGGAAGTTCTGCTGGAGTCACAGTTTGCAGCGTGTCATCCAGTGTGGGGGGAGGGATGTCCAGGACACTGAGCAGCCGGGGAAGTGTCCGGCGGAGAGGCCAAAAGTCAGCCTTTACCATGTGGGCGGTGACACAGGGATGTGGGGTGTGGGGTGTGGGACAGGGGATGCGAGGGGGCCTTGGGGACCCACTGGGTCCTGCAGACAATGAAAGCCACTGAGGACTTGGGAGTGCATCCTGAAGTCCGATTCCATGGCAATGGATCTCTGGGGAGGGTGGTGCGGGTGGGGATGGAGAGCCCCGGGGAGCCGGAGGTCAGAGGGCAGCGCGGCAGGCAGAAGCAACAGGCCCCCGGACTGCCTCCTGGCCTCTCCCAGCTACTCCTGTGGTCCCGGGCTTTCCGTGTGCATCTGGGGCTCTGCCCACCCCCTGGTCTTCCCCCTGACCTCGGGGAGTCTGCCTAGAGATGAACCCTGCAAACACCATCCCAGCGTTGGTCACTCGACCTGGTTGTATATTCTTAGGAAATTCAGGGACGGGAGAGGAGTGCCAGAGCTGTGACGTTATTTCTGTCCTTATTAGCCTGTGCAGAGTTTGAGGGGAAGTTCCACACCCTTTCATGCCTACCCCCACGTCCCTGCTCAGGGTGGAAGGCTGTGGGGTAGCCCGGTGCAGGGGGTGCTGTGCCGATGGTGCCAAGGGCGGGCCCACCTTCAGCGACAGCCCCATCAGGCGGGGGAGACCTTTTTCCCCACACGAACGAGCCAGCCAGCTGTGGAAGGTGCCCCTGGGGCTGCGGAGGGGACACCTTCCCCAGCCGATGGGTGATTCTGGGGAAGCCAGATGCAGTCCCGCACTTGGCGTCCAGGGACCCAGTGCCCCAGACTGGAAGCAGATGCAGGAGGAAGGCGCTGGCCTGTCTCTGATCCCCTCTCACCAGACTCCACCTCCACTGCGCGCAGCGGCTCCGGGAGACCACATGGTCTCTTCTGCCAGAGAAGCTTCTGGGAGAAGGGGAGTTGGCTGCGCTGCTCCTTCTTCTGCCTGTCACCAACCTCCTGGCTTTCTGCGGCGTGGGCGAGCCTGGGAGACTGGCTGGGGAGACCCCAGCCTGAGAGACCTGGCGACCATGACCTCCTCAGTGCGTGGCACCAGCGTTGGCCCGCCCGCTGTCAAGTTCTCTCTGGCCCAGATGAGGAGGTGCATCACCTGAGGCCTGTCCCCATGGTCCGCCAGAGCCTGTGGCCGAGGCTGGGGGCCAGCGGCTGCCCCTCGGGCTCATACCCTTGCACCATCCATGAAGCCAGCTCCATGTTTCTCCAGCAGCTTCCCCTAGAGACTCCTCCTGTAGCTGTGGGTGAGCTCAGGGACAGGAGCCGGTGGGGACATAGGCTACAGCCGCACATCTACGGCTTCTCTACGGCCCTACTTGTGCCAGTGCCACCTGAGTTCCTGTCACTGTCTGCCAGCCTCCTGCAGGGCCCACCAGGCTTCAAGGTTCTTGGCCTGACCACCCAGCTCACGGCGGTGCTGGCCACACGTCCCCTGAGGTCAGGTCCACGTCTCTGTCGGGGCCCAGCTGCCCAGATGGCAGGCACAGGGGCTGGCGTGTACTGGAGACCCTGCCGGGGGTCTTGCATGAAGTGGCTCACGGTGGCATCTCACCCAGAGCGGCCTCCCCTGCCACAGGCCCTGCTGCCCGGCATGGCCCACGCTGCCTGCCCCTTGCCCCTTCTGGTCCTGTGCTGGCCACACTCGAGCTGGTGGCCCTGTGACACTTGGTCCACAGGTCGGAAAGCTTCCCAGGAGTGGAACGTGCTGCTTCCTGAACATGAAGAGACCCACGCTCTCCATGAGGAGACGTCCACAGGCAATGGCTGTTCCTTTACTGGGAAGTGCCCCCCCTGCCCCCCGCCGCCAGCTGCTGGCCTCCAACGGCTCCCTGACGTGGCAGACTCAGTCCGGGCGGGGTTGTCTGCCCTCCACCGAAGCGCATATGTCTTACCTAAGCCCCCCACACCCATACCCCCTATGCCCGCCTGTTGACTACCACGATGTTGCCGGAGGCATGGACAGCCGGTGGGGTCCTCAGAGTGACTGCAGGGCCATCCTCGAGGGTGAGGGTTGACACAGGTCTGGGCAGAGCCTGAAATGCGCCCTGTTGCCTGCCCCACGGCACGCGCGCCGAGGCTGCCCCTGCCTTCGGGTAGAGACAAAACACGACACACTTCCCCAGTCAGTGGCCCTGTTTCTCATGCCTGAACCCGGCTTCCTCGGTTCCCACCAAGATGCCACATCTGGTGCTGTCATGGTGCCAAGGCTCCCACCCGGTGAGTTTGCTGTCCTCTAGGATATGCTTGATTTGGGGGAGCCAGGCTGAGAACCAACAAGGCACATATTAGGACTGCGGCCTCCTCACGCCATGGGGTTGGGAGGCCCTCGTCTCTGGCGTCTGTCCCCGGCCCACCTGCAGCGTGTTGGCATCGGCTACCCAGTGGGAGGAGGGCGCACTCTCGGCCTTCCAACTGGGATCACTCCCAGGAGGCAATCGAGGAGCCAGAGGGTGCGGCGGGGGGGCAGTCTGCTGGCCACAGAGAATGTGTACACCAGCCTGTCACGGAGGGCCACCCGGGGTCGCAGGGACCCACAGGCTCACCGGGAGCTGACGCTGGCCTGGATGCCATCTTAGTGACAGGGCAGCCTGTCCCGGGCCATGGATGCCGTAGGTCCCTGGTCGTCCATGTCAACGCATGCCCTGTGAAAGAGTCCTCAAAATGCTGGGGGTGTCCCTCTCCTGGGGCACAGCTACCCCACGACAGCTCTGTAGGTTCCCCTTGGGAGGGCCTCCAGGGACCCTGGCCATACAGCGTAGCAGACTGTCCTTGCATGGACACAGCCTGGCCTTTAGTCAGCAGGTCTGGTCCGAAAAAGAACTTCTGGTCCAGAGCCTGAGCCAGGGACAGTGACCTGGATTGGGCAGCTGACCCCAGCCCGCTATCACGCCTTGTTTCTCTGTGTACGGAGTGAGCACAGGGCCTGCTCATGAGTGAACTCGGGGTTCTCCCAACCGTCCGCACAGCTCTCTGCAGGCAGGGCCCTCCTGGCTCTCCACCCACCTCCCCGGCCTCCCGTTCAGTAGCCCACTGTGCCCTGACAGGTAAGCACCACACCCATCTCCTCCCCGCCCTCAGCTCTGGGGGCCCCAGCGACGAAGCAGCACCCCCAGAAAGCAGCCTGGTAGAGGGCAGCGGGCCCCCCCCCTCACCCTGGGGGAACACAGGGGCCAGCAGCTGTTCTGACTGTGTGAAGCCTGTGTGTTCTCATGTGCCCTTCCTGGGCCTCCTGGTCGCCCAGCACCACCTGCCCTGGGGTCCGTCATCTCCGCTTCACTTAGTATGGGCCATGGCCTTCCCGAGCCCTCCATAGCCCACACGGCAACAGATTAGCATGGCCCCCGGGGTTTTTGTCCGGGTGTCCAGTGCCACTTTGTGGGATGAGCCGCTCTTTGGATGAAATCTCCTTTATCCGGGTTTGTATTGACGCCCCTAGACCCAGCCCCCGTGAGACCCAGCCCCATCCGCGCCAGTGCGAGCTGGGGGGGCCTGCAGCTCCCCGCTGAGGGGCCCTCCGCGCAGGCCCCGCTATTCCCGGAAGATTACAGGCGGGGCAGGGGAGGACACCTGGGATTGTGCACCTGTGAGCCTGCGTGTGAGCTCACACGCGTATGTGTCTTGCTGACAAGCCTCTGCAGCATCTTTAATCAAGGTGAGGCCCAGAGGGTGCAGAAGATGGGAGGGGTTAAGGATTTTGAGTGCATTGACGTCTCATGTCCTGTTCTTACTGGCAAGGATGGGGTCTGACCTTGCCTAGCAGGCTTCCTGGAGCTGAGTGTCCAACCTGTCCTAGCGGTCACTCCTCTAAGTCCTGTAGCTGGGCCTCCCTCTCCCACATGTGGCCAGGGAGCCCTTCCCTACACAGTTTGCCTCGTGGTGGTGACCAGCCAGCCCCAGCCCCCTGCCGCCGGCTTTCTCGAAGGCATCAGTGGTCTCCAACACCCACCATCACTTCCCGCTGCGTGGTGCCAAAGCTGGCCCGGGAAGGCCACGACATCCTCCTCCCCAGCTCGGTGTTTGTGAGGACGGAGACTCGGACATGTCAGACTGGAATGTAGAGAGGAGGGCAGATGACAAAGGGCACATGAAGACAAGAGGCTGTCCCATAGCAGTTGTAGAGGTGAGCGTCCAAAGTGAGCTCTTCAGCGATGGCCGGGTGCTGATGACAGCCTCTATCCCATCATGCTGAGCACTGGGCCAGATCTTGCCTTCTCCAGGCCTTGGTGAAAGATTGCCAAACTTTCTCCTGGGCTTCTTGGAGGTGCTGGAACCACCTGTCTTCTATTCATAAGTCCACCCTGTTTTTGTTTTAAGTAATGGCATTTCCTGAATCTGCTTTCAGTTTGGAGTAAACAAGAGAAGTGCATTTGGCCAGAGCAAGTAGTGGTCCATGCCAGCCGGTGCTGATCACAAGCAATCCCTGTGTCGGGGTGTCCATGAACAGCCCTCAGCAGAACTTCCCCACGCCAGGGCAGCCTCCCTGCCCTCCTGAGCCCCTTGGACCTTGTGTGCCTTGTCCACTGCTGGGCCCATGCGGGGTGGCCTCGAGCCTGGAACCGAGTCTGCTCGCCCTCTTTTCCAACATTAGTGCCCTTCTTGCCCTGGCCTTGCTGAGTAGAATGACCTTCCATCATGAAATGGCAAATATCTTCCTCCCCCACTGGCACCATTTCAGCCAAACTGCACTAGATCGTCCTGAGGACTCGCATTATTAGTTTCTTGGTGTCACAGGACACAGTAGTGGCCCTGTGGCCCTGTGTCCCAGGGCTCTCTGGGATTTCATACACGCGCTGCCTGGGCTCCTGGATCAGTAGCCTTACCAGTTTTAGATGCCATCTGAGCCTAATAAAATAAAAGAATGAGTCAGGGTCCCTGAGCCCCCACAGACCCTGGTCGGAATGAAGGCCCAGGCGGAGGTTCACGGGTGCACCGAGAGGGACAGCGAGCTGCTGGCCCCGCAGGCTGGCCCTCTAGGATGGCCCCGGACAAGCCCTCTAGGATGCACTGAGCGGCTGCCCCGCGCCAGGAGTGTTCCCTAGCGGGGGTGCAGATGGGAAGAGGACCGGAGAAGCCCTGCTCTCTGAGTCGCACTTCAGGACAGGCCTGAGGGAGGGAGTCCCTGGAACCAGTGCTCTGTGGCCTGCTGGAGAGGCGGGCAGTCTGCCTCCCTGTGCACCTGCTAAGGCCAGAGTCTCCACGCCTGCAGGACATCAAGGCACAGGTGTGGTAAGACAGCAGCATCTCAGATGGTCCCTCCCAAGCCGGTTTGGTGGCTCCAGTGCATCCTGCACTCACCCTGTGTCCATCTGTCCCTCTGCTCTCTTATCTGGCTGCCCTGCTCGACCACTTCATGGGGGATGGCCATGCAAAGTGCATTCCCAGCGCCTTCCTGCTGCATTTTGGCTGGTGAGACACGCTTGGGGGTACAGGAGGGGAGAGTTCTGGGATTCCCTGCAAGATCTCCATCTCCCCTGTGGTCCCCTGTGGTCCCAGTGCATCCCCAGCTTCCCACTGAGGCTGTGCCTTTCCCAGTAGCCTCCCCCATGGGTCCCTGACTTGGTCCCACCTGTGTCCCTCTCTGCCCCCAGCTCATAGGTCCTAGGCTCTGGTCACCCCTTAAACCATGCTGGTGGTGCCTGCCGTCGGTCCTCTCCAGCAGACCAACTTTGCGCGTCTGCAGCACTTTCTGGAACCAGCTTCCGTGTTCAAGCCTCTGGTGTAGCAGCATCTCCCAACCACAGGGTCCTGCGCATCACCACGCGGTGCCGGAGGCAGCTCCGCCTCACGGCTCCTTGCTCCTGTTCATGGTTTGCAGAATAGTGCTCAGTCCACCGAGCACTCACCATGGGAGCTCTTACCTGAGCGACCGTGTGTGATTCTCACAGTGCGGTCTGGTTGGTCCATGGACTGCGGTCCTGGCTTTTCTCTCCCTGTTGATGACTTCGTACGGTTGGTTCTCTAGAACCCTCTTCACTCTTCACATTCTTTTTACTAAGAAGAAACAAATGCCCCCTTAGATGTCCACTAGAAGCTGGGGACACCATTATTTCAGTCCCTGGCCCGACCCAGTCCTTGGGCACTCGGGAAGCCCACGGTGAGAAACGGCTTTGACGCTAACATTGGCTTCACTCACAGGCAGGCTGACGTTCTCTTCCCGTCTGCACTGTGGGGTTCCACCAGGACCAAGAGTGGGTCTAGAAGAGTCCAGGATGCCATCAAAGGCACATGCCCTGGAGAACCGCGCTTTGGCCACCGTCACAGCAAGTTGACCCTGAGCCCCCTCACATTTGGTGTGACACAGCGGGGGAGCACAGAGCACGTGCCACCAAAGGCAATTTCCAATCACTTTTCCCGGGTCTCCAGAAAAGACCAGCGTGGGAAGAGGTGGGGGCGCGGCCGGCGTCCTGACGTCCCTGCACATCCCTGCACGTCCCTGCACGTCCCTGCTCTCTCGTCCTGGTAGCAGGTGCTCCACGGCGTGGGCACAGAAATGACGTGGTCTTGGTGGGCCTGTGAGGACAGAAAGACCAAGACCACTTTGAATGTGTTCACCCTTGTTTTTCTGAGAGCTTCTGCTTAAATGATCCCTTATTTGCTTGAGGGGCTCAAGCTACCTCCTGCCACCTTTATTTCCCAAAGTCGCTTACGTCTTTGGATGCTCATGAAAGGCAGCCAGAGGACAGGCCCCTCCTGTGTCCTGCTGTGACCTGGGTCCTAGACCTGCGCGGTGATCTGCAGCCGCCAGCGCCACGATGTGGAGACTGGAAGAGGTGGCAGCAGCCCGGGCGCCTGGCCCTTCCCTCCATCTTTCTTCCCATGTCCTGCCCACGGCTGTACCTTCTAATGCTTCCACCATCTTTCCTGTGTCCTCCACACCCACGGGCACATGCTCACACCACGCACCCTTGCTCCCACCGTACCTGCCCACAGGCACGCACACGCACACACACACCAGCACACACATGCACTCTCTCACAGACCCATATGCCTGCACACCCGCACCCACGTCCACACACACACACCACAAACACACACACACACACACACACATCCCTACGGGAATCACATATCCACACATGTGTGTACACACCCACGTGGGCACACCTGTACTTACAGGTTATTACACATCTGCATGCACACACCTACTCCCAAATGCACACACACACACACCTGTACCTGCATGCGCGTTCTCGCACATGTGCTCACACTCACACTCACACACATAGCATGTCTGGTCACTGCTAATCTTCTGGGCCTTTCCGACATTCTCACTTGGCCAGACAGCTCTGCTGAGGCAGCTGCCACCAGAACTCAGCTAGAAGACCCATGGGGAAGGGGTAATCCAGCTTCTCCCTCTGCTTGCTCAGGACTGGGTCTCCACTTGGCTCTCATGAGTGATGTTCCAGGTGCAGAAAGTAAGTGGAGAAGAGTGTAGAGAATCTGGGGCCCCAGGACTTGTGACCCTCACATGGCTGGGCAGCTTCAAGAAGATTTGAGGCACACTGCGTCTGTTCCTGCCTAATTTTCTACAGGACCAGTGGAAAAAAGCTTTGCTTTCACCTCTCCGCTGTTGGTGTTGGGAAAGAGCTGTCCCCAAGATGCACATGTCAAAAGAATTTCAGAGGCCACGGAGGGGATTGCTGCCTTGTGGGGGAGCTTACCCTCCTTCCTCACTCCCGACTGTGCTGGCCATAGCAGTGCGTTCGAACTGATGTCCTTGGCCCGGACCAGCCACTCACAGTGCTCCCTCACACCTGCAGAGAGGGGAGGGAGGACGGAGAGAGCTTCAGCACAACTCAGCTGGGTCCCTGCCTCCCATCCTCTGAAGACTGGGGTCCCCAGAGCCAGCCCCCTCCAGGCAGGACACCACTGTCAGCCTCTCCTAGCAAGAACCAGCACCGCCAAGGAGCTCAACATTCAAAATGTCAGAAAAGAACACCAAGCCCTCGTCATCAGGGCTGTAACACCATGACCCAGATGGTTCCAAAGAGGGCCCCTGAGCAGCAGCATCAGAGTCACCTGGGACTTAATAAGAAAGCAGCTTCCCAGCCCCACTGCAGACCACCAGATGGGCCGAGCATCCTGGCAGTCTGTGCTCATCCCGCCCTCCAGCCAAGTCACCAGCAGGTGCAGACTGAAGACCCTGAACTCACCCCCCTCCCTCTGGCTGCCACTTTCCTCTGCCTCTGAACACACCTCTACCTGCTTCTTCAGGACCTGAGCACTCGCAACTCACGGCCCTTGTCTTACTCTCTTTGCCAAAGAGGTGCTGGTGTGCCTGCCTCATTTTTCTTCCTAGGATGCAAGGCTCTGAGGCCAAAACAGCATCTTTGTTCTCCCCTGCCCAGGACTAAGTATGCGTGTGTGGTCAGGGCCGTGTGCCCATTAGATGGAACGGGAAGGGGAGTTCAGAAACCCGAGAGGGCAGGTGTTTGCTTTGAGGATGAGCACAGTTTGGTGAAACCTTCATTAGAGATGGAAGGAGATATCTGAGGGTCACACATGGGATCTCAGGAAAAGAAGAGGGAGAAGCCAGTTTCTTCTTAGTGTTCCTGCTTTCAAAAACTAAGAGAAGCTAAAGAAAGGAGGAGAACATTTGGCTGTCTTCCGCCGGCCCCACTCACTGGGCTCAGGCACTTGCCTGGCTCAACCTGGCCACTCGGAAAGGGAGTTGATTTACAATGGTAAAGTGGGGTCATGTGATAGAATTCAATGTGCGACATGGCAAAGATAGTGACCCCTCCACCCTCCGAGATGCCAAGGAGTGGAGTCTGGGAAGAGGGACATCGCTGTGCAGACAGGTGTGGGTCTGTCCATGAAACCTCCTGCAGGACGCCGGTCTGGATTCCAAATCGGACCCCTGGTCCTGTCTTCCCTGCCCCCTCACTGAGGGCACAAGTGCAGGAGCCATATGGGACAGACAGTGCCGGCGGCCACTAGCAGGTCCAAAAGCATCCATGAGGCAGGTGTTCCTCACGAAAGATCACAAAGGAACAGGACCTCAGGTAGCTTTGCGGGGGTGGCTCCCATGGAGGCTTGGCGGCCAAAGGCAGGACTCTCTGCTTTTGCCCAGACTCCAAGTCCAGTTTGCATCTCCGCCCGCCCAGGATGAGACGCTGTCTCCAAATCTGCTGTTAAAAGCATATATTTACAATCGCGCAGGGCACTTTTTATAGCCTGTGTGGAACTTGAGTCTTCAGTCATGAAGCTTTCCCAGGAGCAATGACTCCACACAAGTGACCCCAAAGACCTTTCAGCTCTCCCACAAAGAATAGAACCAGGAGAAAAGAATTGCTCTGGGGAGTACTCTGCAGGCAAACACCAAATGTTAATATTAACATTTAAAATACAAGTAAACACTGAAAGTATTCTGAAGGCAAAGCTGGCCACGCGAAAGCCAGGGCAGTCCTGAGATTCAGAAATCCTGACGTTGAAACTTCATGTCTTCAGGAACCAGGTTGTGACCCCCCTCAGGCCAGGATGTTCATACTGCGTAAATTTTAAAATAAGTAAAATGCACTTATTCACTGATTTATATCCTGTAAGTGACATAAATATTTGGAAAAATTTTCATGGAACTTGTCTTTTTCCTTCTCATTTCAATGTTTGTGAAACGATATTCCACGCTCACCATCAGTCCGGGTTATTCCAGACTAATCACCAAAGTTCACTTGAAAAATGCATACACGGGCTGAAACATGACATTAACTTTTCTTCGTCCTACGTGAGGGTCAGGTGCATTTTGATCGGACTGAGCTGCACACAACACTTTGTGTAAAATTCACTTTCAGCGCTTGTCACTTTGAACCGGAATTTTCGGCAAAGATTTCCCGAACACCCGAAGTTGGGTGCCCGCTGTTGAGCGGGTGTATGTTGGCTGGTTGGGCTGTGCTCCTCGGGGGCACTTAGCCATTTGTCTCTGACCAGCCAACGCAAGCTCGGTGACGGGCAGGGTCTGGCAGGGTCCCGCAGGGTCTGGCAGGGTCCGGCAGGTTCTGGCTGGCTGCTCTTCCCCTGCTGTGTGGATTGTAGCAACTTCAAAGCTGAGGTCTGGGCTCAAATCTCTGCCATTGGGTCTACGTGACCCGGGGCTGAAGTCTTGCTCCCTATTCTCCTGACATCAAAGGGACCCCTGGGGGCTTCTGAGAGAAACCCCAGCCCCATCGAGGTTTTCGGTGGCCCACCCTGCTCTCCAGGTGTGTGATAAAGCCGCCGGTTCCAGCCTGGGCTTTCTCTCATGGGCTCACCTATTCCCCAGCACAGGGACATGGAAGCTGTTGGCCTGCGGCTCTGGGCCAGCAAGCCTGAGAAGGAGCCTGTGGCAAGGAGGCCAGAGAGAGACACAGTGATGACGTCCTCGTATACATTCTGTCCTGCAGCTTGTTGAGTCTGAGTCAGGGGACATGCAAACAGTGCATGAGGGCAGCGGGCCCTTGAGAGCAGATTCCAAAAGTTCAAGGCTGCATTTCAGTGGCTCCCGGCTTTACTGGGGAGGAAGGAAAGAACGCGGTGTGCTCACCTCCGGCAGCTGGTTGAAGTTCTCAGCTCTCAGCCTGTCCCTTCTGTGGGCCTGAAGGGGACCCACCTCCAGCTGCTCAGACCACTGCCAGGGAGGCAGGTTGCCGATGCCATCCCTGGGTCCTCTCAGGTGCCAGCCCCCTCCAGTAGGACAGATCAAGGAGGCCCCTGGGTTTGTATGGTGGCTGACCCTGGGTTGGTGCAATGCTTCTGGAATTTTCACTGTGCCTGCACGGCCGGGTTGCTGCTGGAGACCAGGAAGGACTTGGCCTTTGCAAGGAGCCTGTGGGCAGGGATGAAGGGAGGACGTGCTGGGGAGGGGGTGGGCTGGGTCAGAGAGAGCGCTTGTGCAGGAATGTCCACGCACAGTCTGCCTCATCACCCAGTCCGGGGGCTCTGAGTAACAGGAGGAGACAAAGGCCAAAGGGGTTGCGTGTGGGGCAGGGACACAGGTGCACCCACTCTGGGGTGACAGAGGGGCACAGGCTGGGGAGGCTGAGGGCATCTCCCCATTGCAGGAAGAGCAGGAGAGCTGTGGGCCTTACAGGAGACTGTACCCTTGGCAGGGGCCTGGGGGCTGTGTGACAGCCCAGGGAATGGGCCCCCATGCCTTTCCTGAGGGCAGGGACATCGAGGGGGACACAAGCATAAGCAGGAGTGAGGACCGTTTGTGTTGGGGGAGAGGTATTGTGGGTTGGCTGTGGGCAATCAGGGAGGGCCTCACAGAAAACGAGAATCCAGGCAGTGCCGGGGGCGGTGAGAGGTAGGACACACGGCCACCATCCTTCCTGTGCCATCTGGACCCTGGCCAAGGAGGCCTGGGGATCCTAGGTGGCCTCTTTGTCCTGTCTCTCAGGTCGTCCAGGCTCTGTGTGCTCAGCCTTTGACTCTGGGCACCTGAGAGGGCAGCAAACCAAGACAAGCGACCCCCTGCCCCAGGAGGTGACCCGCAGCCAAGGAGATGACCCCTGGAGCAGCAGGCTGGTTCCCACCCGGGGGTAGGTTGGGTGGAGGTGGATATGTTGAGACGTCGGGGCTTTACTGGTGAGTCCCCAGATCCGTCGTCCTTATGTGTTGTTTTGTCATGAAAGGTAGTGAGGGAAGGAGAGAGGACAGGAGGCAAGGAGCAGGCGGGGCCTGGCATGCAGTCCCGAGGCCCAGCTGGAGTCGGCGCTGACCCTGGGGAGCCCCGAGCTCCAGTCCTCACACGCCCGGGGAGGTACCGCGGACCTCCACCTGCACGACGGCTGCCCGGAGGGGCAGCACTGGCCCCTGCGTGACGGGGGCTCAGGGAGGGGGCCCGCCCCGATGAAACCACTTCACGCTCCTTCCCCTGCCTCCACCGCAAGCCAACATGCTGCTTTGTTTTGTCTTGTTTTGTTTTAAAAATCTCCTTTAAGAAATTATCTGGGGCTAAAAGTAGTGAACTAAAAAGTCGCTCACAGTACTCTACGTGTATCCCACGCAAAGTGGGCTCTGGGCTGCGGACCGCACGGCTTCTATTTTAACAGAGCTGATTCCGCAGCATTTCCTCGCCGGAAACCTGGTAATGTTCTCCAGTGAGTACCTCGTAAGCGCCAGTGTTGGTTACAATTTCCTCCAACCTTGTTTCTCCTCCACAGGGCCTGGGCTCGTGTCTGAACGGCACCTGCTAGAGACTTGGGGGCAGAGGGTGGGGGAGAGCCTCGGGGTGGCTCAGCCGCACGGTGCTGGGCTGAGGTCGCACGCAGGCTGGGAGACGTGGCCACCGGGAGCGCAGTGACCTCTTCAGTCAGATGCCAGGGCAGCTGGTCAAGAACTTACGCGGGGATTTGCTCGGTGCTCTAGAGAGTCCTGGGGATTGAGGGTATGATGTGAAGATGATGGATTATGGGTCGTCAGTCTCATTTCAGCCACACCATACGAAGAAAACATCACGCCCGAGCACTGCGTCAATGCACTGGGCGATGGGAATGAGAAGAACGGAGAATGCGGAATGAGGCGATCCTGCATTCCAGAATACCCTGTGTGCATCCCCAGAACGATGGGAAACGGCCACGGGTGCCCAGGGATGGGCCCCAAAGCACAGAAGCTCTGAAAACGAGAGGTGGGAGGGCCACTTTGTGAAAGGCAAGAACTAGAAAAGGAAATAATCATGGTTTTCCCTTTCTTTTCCAAACAACACTTGACAAAGCAAGCTGGCCCATGGCCCTTCTTAATGTGAAAATATACTATGCAATAGGGTGAAGAGATGTCCGCGAAATCACAGCTCAGTGCCGTGCTCAGTGGAAACCGGAGGTTTGGAAGGCATGAACTTGGTGGGACGGCTCAGACTTGCAAGGTGACTTAATACTGAGACGTGTGTTCAGAGCCTGCGGGTGTTGTCGCTGTGGCCGTCTGTTGCTTCAGGAATGAAGCACCCACGAGCCGGGATCGTGCCGGGCACAAGCATAGTGTGGTGGGCCCCGGCGCTGGGGAGGAGGCCTGTGTGCGCTTCGGAGATTTCGAGAATCTCGCAGTAAACAGAACACCGCGGCTGTGATGGAAGTTCGTCCCGGTCTGCGAGCCGGAGAAGACTTTGTGAGGAAGGGAAGAGAGGTCTGGAGGACGAGCAGGGACCAGGAAGGTGACAGAAGGAGTAAGAAAGCAGAAACCAGGGGGGCAGACACTGAGCCCTGTAGGTGGACAGGAGCCAGGCAGGACAGGGGGTTGGGAGGGGCCGGGGTAGAAGACCCGGACGGGAGCACTGTGTCTTTATGGAAAGAGTTTTAGAAGGGGCACCTTAACCCAACATGTGCATCACCTGAAGGCAGAACAAGTGTGCATGAAAGGTCATTGGCCAGGAGCCCCGAGCCATCACCCAAGTGACAGACCAAGATGACCAAGGCAAGCGCCAGGGAGACACCAGAAGGAAATGGTCAGGAGCCACAGAGGAGGCAAGAGCTGGGGCCAGGCGGGACGCCGGCTTCTGTTCAGGGTAGGGGCAGGGACAAGTTCATGAGGACATGGGATTCTTCCTGAGAAGCAGCCTGGTGGTGTAGTTCACCACACCGGGGAAAAGGAGAAGGTCCAGGTCTGGGGAAAGGAGCTGCCGGATTATCTGGGGGAGCAAATGCCTTGGGCATACTCTAATGGGTGCTCAATAGGGACCTGCACAAAGCTCTAGAGACAGAGCTGCAGTGCAGTCGGTGGGCGTGGATGCGCTGGGACTGGGGACTCCATTGTTCCCAGCCTTACTGGGGGGAAAAGAGCACATGACTTTGGTGAGTTTCAGGCGTGCAGCGTAACAATTTGATACACAAACATACAGTGAACTGTTTGCCGCAGCGACGTCCGTTAGCAAGCCCTCAGACCTCACAGAATTACCTCTTCGTTACTGTGACTTCCATGAGCCCATTGAAGGACACCGAAGCTCTACTCGCACAGCAAATTTCACGTGCGTGATCCCCGCGTGGGTCACCACGCTGTACACTGGGTCCCGGGACTTATCCGTCATACACCTGGGAGTCTGTACCCTTTGATCCACACCTCTCCCCCTTCCCCCACGTCGGAGACCTACCTGCCAATCTGGTCTCTGTTTCTCAGATCCCAGATAGTGTTGGATTCTGCATATTGAGTGAGACATACAGCGCTTGTCCTTCTGCCCATCCGTGTTGTTGCAGACGGCCGGATCTCCTTCTTTCTCGTGGTTGAACAATACTCCTCATGTGTGTGTCACATTTTCTTTATTTGTCCCCTGGGGTTGTTGCCATCTCTCGGCTCCTGCAAATAACATGGCGGTGAACACGGGGGTGCGCCAACTCAAGCTCGTGATTTCCTGTCCTTCAGGTGTGTTCCTGTAAGTGTGACTGCTGGGTCGTGGGGTGGCTCTATGTTTACGTTTCAGCTGCCCCAGTGTGAGTTCCCACCAACCGTGCACGAGGGTCCCTTTCCCACACTGTCTCTGCCATTGCCTCTTATGGTTTGATGACAGCCACTCTAAGCACGGCAGGTGGCATCTCATTGTGGTTCTGGCTTCCATTTCCCTGGTGGTGAGTGATGCGGACATATTTTCCTCTACTTCTTGCCCTTCTGTAAGTCTTCTTTGCAAAATTATCTCATGGCCCCTTGGGGTGGTTGGCACACTGAAGTCAGGCTTTCAACCAAAGCTTGAGGATCCACTACAGTGTCCCCTCCTGTCGCTGCTGCAGCAAATGACCACAAACTCAGGGGCCTGTGCTGCAGAACCAGAACTTATTCACGGTTCTGGAAACAGAAGTAGAAGATCAGCTTCATGGGGCCAAGTTCAGCAGGTGTGGGCAGGCCTGGATCCTTCTTGAGACTCCAGTGGAGAATCCCGAAGATCCCAGGCCTGCCCACACCTGCTGAAGTTGGCCTTTTCCACCTTCCAGTGCCTGCTGGTCCTGCCACTGCTATCCTTCTCCTGCCGCCACGCAGCATCCTTCTGCATGTGTCACATCTCCCTCTGCTTCCCTCTTGGAGGGGTACACGTGATGCCATGTAGGACCCACCCAACAATCTAAAATATTCTCCCTGTGGTGATACCCTTAACTCAGCCACACCAGCAAAGTCCATTTTTCCACATTAAGTAACATTCATCGTTTGTTCCCAGGGATTCAGATGGGGATATCTTTGGGGGGGCTGTTTTCTGTGCTACGACAATGATTAAGAACCAAACACTGTGCTAGGTCCTGGGGAAACTGCTCAAATCTGGTGCAGCTCCCAACCTCTTGGCCTGGCCCCAAGATCTGCTATTCTTTTTCTTTTTTTCTTTTTTTTCAAAGATTTTATTTATTTATTTGACAGAGAGAATGAGAAAGAGCACAAACAGGGAGAGCAGCAGGCAGAGGGACACAGAGAGGCAGGCTCCCCACTGTACAGGAAGCCTGATGTGGGACTTGATCCCAGGACCCTGAGATCATGATCTGATCTATAGGTAGGCCTTAACCACCGACACACCCAGCAGTCCCCAGACCTGCTATTCTTGTGCTAACCCTTGTGCTAACCCTTGTTAACAATTAAAAAGAAAAAAAGCCAACCCAGACTGGTCCCAAAGAAGGGATATTTATTGCTTCATGTAACTGGAAGGTAAAAGACAAAGCTGGTTTCAGGCACAGTTGGATTCAGGGGCTGAAATGATGCTATGGGAACACTTCTTGTCCTGTGTTCAGTTCTCTGCTCTAGGCTGATTTGCACCCACGGAGCCCCCACCAGACCCCACCTTACCTCATTCCTGCAGCAATTCACCCCGCGAGACAGAGGCTCTTTGCTGTGTATCCAACAAGCCATCTGTCCGACCCTCATTGGACAGATCGCTGCTGCAGGATAGAGAACCTGTCTGAACACGCCTGCGCCCTTTGCCCTCCGATGACTCCGGGGGCAGTGCCAGCCCCCAGGACCGGGATGGGGTCCATGCTCAGCACGGCCAACTGAGAGTCTGCTACCAGAAGGAAGGAGCACAGTATCCAGCTCAATGTTCCCTTCTCCATGTCCCATGCACCCCGCATAGTGACAAGGGTGCCCGGGAAGTCCATTTAAGTATTTGTAAAGAGGCCGGGCCAGTGCAACTCCCAGACCTGCTAGACTCTGAGGTTTAGTTAGCTATGGACGTGGGGAAGGAGCTGTTCCAGCCCAAATTGCCTCTCATTGCCAGCAGGAGGGAGGAGGAAAGTGGTGAACAGAGCTTCAAGGAGGCAGATGAGCTGGGGTCTGACATGAGGGCCTGAGGCATCACTGGTCCCTGGAATGGATCGGGCTCTGTCTGCTCTGCATCCCGGCTTGGGCCACACTCCCCATCCTCTGCTCACCTCCTGGCCCACGGGCGCCCCTGGCCCCACCCCCCGACGGTGGCAGGAAGGAAGATGGGGGCAGGGAGGCAAAAGCTCTACCTCCCACTGAGGCAGCTTTCCAGAAGCCCATGAACGTCAAGTCTGACGTCTCCACATCAGCACCAGCACACAGCCCTGTCTAGCTGCAAAGGAAGCTGGAGCGTAGCCTCCTGTCCACCTGCTGGCATCCCAGCACCGAGAGAGAGGACGGGACTGAGGGCAGCTGACATCGCCAAGGCCCCTGCTGTCACCTGAGAATGCCAGCGCAGATATAAAGTCGAATCGCAGCAAGGCCAAGCCATATTCTTTATGCTGGCGGGTCATCAACAGAATGCGTTTTCCTCCCCACGATGGGCTCCTAGAAGGTGGCTCAGATGGACGCGCTTACTCTCCTGCTCAAAGCGTCCTGTGATCGTATATGACGATCTCTTCATCTGCCCAAAAAACCAGAAGCAGACGCCAACACCCATGATCATGCCGTCGGGTGATAGCACTTGGCTATCCGCCATTGGATGGCTTGGGCAGATGCCCGTGTTGACGTGCATTAACAACTACATGTTCGTGAGCCAGAATCCCGTTAGGAGGAAGGCACGGCCAGGGACTAGAAACGCAGCAGTGAGAGGCTGGGCGGGACGGCTGCGGCGGGGTTCGTGGAGAACGTACCACGAGCAAGAAAGCAGCCCCGAGCGTCGGCTCTGGGATGGGTTCCTCGTGCGTGGGGGTCACTAGGACCCGGCCGCCACCACCCCACTCTCATCGGCACCCACCAGGACGACCCCTGAGCAGTCGGCTCCATCTTCCCTGCACCCGCTGGAGAGCGGTGAGGGGCAGGGCTCGCTGGGCTTAGGTTGGGGATGCACAGCTCTGAAAAGGTCTCACCAGAGGGGCTAGAAGTTGTGGGTGAGATTAGCGTTTGGATCGGTGGGCTCTAGGGTAGACGCGGACATCTTCTCATCCTCGGGGGCCTGGGTAGAACAAAGGTAGAGGAGGAGTTCACTGTGAGCGGGAGCCATGCGTGTCCCCCTGCCCTCAGTCTCTGACCGGAACGACAGCCTCGGCTGCCGGGTCCCTGCTGGAGGCAGAGTGGGACATCTCAGCCTCTGTAACCACGTGGGGCAGCTCCAACCAGGGAGCTCGAGGTCTCCCGAAGTGAACAGGCACTCCCACGGGCTCCGTTTCCTGCCCGACCACGAAAGCACTGTCTTTAGCTGGGCTCTGAGGAGACAGTAGACACCAAAACCACCTCATGCCACGAAACTGTTTTGATTAATAAGAGAAAGAAATCAAACAGGTGTCGGGGGAAACTTCCACAAAGGCTTTGCTTTCCTCACAAAAGGACAAGGAAGAGAGAGCTGGCTGGCAGTCCCTCCCCCTCCTCCCCGCTCCATGGGGGGTGTGGCTGGTTCATCATGCCCCCTCCCCAATCCACTTCCACCCGGAACCTCGGAATGCGACCTTAGGCACAAACGCCATCGGCTGAGTTAAGCTGAGGCCGTTGGCATTAGGGTGGGTCCTCTCCAGTGACCAGCACCCTCATGACAAGTGCGGACCCCGGCACAGAGGGAACACGGTGTGAGCAGGGAGCAGAGGCAGCAGGGGTCTGTCTACAAGCGAAGAAATGCCGGGGGTAGCAGCAACCCCCAGGAACTAGACAAGGCAGGAAAGACCCTCCTCGAGGCAGTGCAGCCATGTTTCTTGATTTGAGACTCCTGGTTCCCACGTATGAGTCTCCGCTGTGACACTTTATCATGACAGCCCCGGGGAAGCAACGCAGACGAGATGTCAGGGGCAGCATGCCTCTGCTGTTGGGCGCCGGCCTGTGAGGGTGGCGGTCCTGATAGTGCAGGGGGGGTGGAGGTGCAGGGGTGCAGCGGTTGAGAGGGTGGGGGTGGAGGGGGTGGAGGGGCAGAGGGGTGGAGGACACAGGGTAGAAGGGTGGAGGGATGGAGAAGGGTGCAGGGGGCAGCAGTCCAGTTCTTAGGGCGTCAGGAAGCTGCCGTGCCATCTGGGCCGCCGCCATCCGGCTGCCCGGGACGCAGACATCTGCGCAGCTTAAACCGCACGTAGTCAAGCACTGAGTTTCGGCCAGAGAACCCAGCTAATAGGCTTTGTGTTTTTTCCAAAAGAGGCTCTCTGCTGAACTTAGCCAGACCGGAGCCTGAGGACCTGGGGAGGCCAAGCAGAGGGGAAGCGGGGCCTGCCTCTCGGGCCATGCCCAGAGCGTGACCCGCCCACAGTCGCCCTGCAGCACACGCGCAGAGGTGGGCAGAGCAGCCGGACTGGGTCCCGGTCACAGGCGTGCTCAGAGCGGTCTCACCGTCACACAGATTTGCCGCTGATGAAAGCACAAGGGCAGGTGCAGGGGTGAGATGGAAGGAGGCGCAGGTGCATGTTTGAAGGAAGGGCTGGGAAACCCACCTGCCAAACGGCATGGGGCAAACCTCCCTTCCTGAGATAAGCCCAGGCGTGGGCATAGGGGTCAGAGGGGCTGAGGGAATGGGTTGGGAGGCTGTAGCTTTGCTGTTTGCATTTAAAATCTCTCACTCCAAGCTCAAACACAGGTGCGTTACCTGGTACCGCGCAGCCTCTAGCCTTTGGTCAGGGGGATGGATCAGGTGCCCTGGTGGTTCCTGGAGAAGGGACCTGGAGACCTTCTGGGAATGGGCCCACCACAAGCAGCTCCAGGCATGGGCAGTGGGCATGGGTAAGGCCAGTTTTTGGGGGTGGAGAGGAGGAGACAAAAGCCTGGGTCCTGCCCTACCCAGCTCTGCCCCAGGCTCCTGTCGCCAGCTCTCCTGGCCTGTGGATGATGTTCCCACGCACAGACAGAGCCCCCCAGATCTCCCCAGCCTTCTTGAGCCAGGATTCCCGGACCCCTGGCACCATCATTTCCAGTCAGCAGGAGGTAGAACGAGGCAAAGTGACACTTCCAGTGAGACCCTTAGCATCTCACCAGGGTATTCCCAAGAACGCCTCTGTTAAAAAATCCTCACTGATTCTGTGGTGGGTCGGTAAAAAGGCCAAGATCCAACTGTGTACCTTCTGCTTTCGAAAAGACTTAACACAGGTTTTCTAAACACTGCTTCCTTTTATTTTGGTTTTGAATCTGATGTTTGTTTTCAGATATCTCGAGCTAACCCCGGATGACACGTCACGTTTCCTAAGTCCTTGAAGATCAACTCAGTGTCATAAAGACAGAAAGTATTTATTTCATGCACAAACCGTTCATCTTCCAGCAAACAGCCTCACGGTTCCCGTCAGACGCTGGAGTGAGTGGGGAAGTCTGCGGACATCTGGGTGAGCTGCACTCGGGGGCCAGTGACGGCTCCCACTGGTGCTTATTGTGCAGTGAATGAAAGGGAAATTTTCCTCCCTTTGAGCTTCGGAAACCTCGATCCCAGCCATTTGCTGTATGATGTCAAGCGTAAATCACAATATGGGCGATTTCAAGTCAGTATGTTAGTACTGAATCGCAATGCATGGGGTTTAGAAAACACACGTCTGTAACCGCAGACACAGTGATTTAGAAATTCCACCTGCACCCAAACCCACGGGCTGTCCTACGGGTGTCACGTCCCCCATTGCCTCCACGTCCTCACGACGGTCACTTGCACTGTGGGGGCCGCGTCCATGCCACGACTGTTCTCGGTCTCAGAGCTGACACTGTGTCGTCACCCATGCCGCGTTCGTGAGAAAAGGGATGACCGTGCACCCACCTGCACGAGCGCTACATAATGCCACGGGTCTGTTCCTAAGGAGGCCTGCTCCCCAGGACCAAAGAGAGTCACCGATCTAAAGTAGAACAGAATTGAATTGTTAAACAACCCTTCGCATTTTGAGCAACATTTAATTAGAAACACACTTTAACAACCAAAATGGTAAAAATCCAAGAGATTAAAATTTGAGTGTCAATTATCATAAAATTCATCATTGTAATTCTTATTAAAACTCAGTGTTTAGATAGGTAATGATTTTATAATATGCCAATTTGCATAAGGAGCCCGGAGATGGCTTATTATTTCGATTCTACACAATTACAATTCCAGCTCCATACATCAGAGCTCTTAGCAATGTAAAATCACTGCGCTAATTAATAAGCCATTTACGGGCTGCAGCTAGTTACGGCGGTCCTGCGGCTGACCTCGCGGAAGACGAGGCGTCTCTGAAGTGCTGAGAAGAGCTACAAACATAATGATGTGCCAGGAGGGAATCATTAAAAATAATTTACACAAGCCTTCATTTACAAGATCTTTTGATAGCACACTTCCCCCGGAGTGTAGATCCCGAGTCCAACCCCTACCATTTGGAAAGTGCCGAGCAGGGGAGTGAAGGAGGACACCTAAGTGGTTAATTAAGGGCCATTCGGACGCCACGAGAGTCTCCTGAAAAATCCCTCTGATGTCTGCTGTGTCAAATGTCTCTCACAGGCAAAGCCACAAGAGGCAGCAGCCATCACAGGCTAATTACCGGGCACGAGGAGCAGCTGAGAACGGTCCCTTCTCGGCGCCCGTGCAGCGAGCACCCAGGCTCCAGACGGAGCAGAGCGTCTTTTGTGTCGCTGGCCGGGAGCACAGCGAGAGTGGGCCAAGTCACAAATGACCAGGGCGCTCACGGAGCGGGGCTTGGGAAAGTCAGCGCCAAGCGCGACGAGGACACGTCCCTCGCCACGCTCTTGATTTCCCCGTGATGTCCTCAGAAAATTAGTGCGAGGATTAATTCTGAAGAACGGGGACTTCCTCTGACTCGCTCCGATGGCGATCGGACAGACACGGTAGCCACTGTTGCGCAAAAGGCCCTGGGACGGTCAGAGGCCCAGCCTCGGTGTGCACGTGTGTACACACGCAGACAGACACACGTGTACGCGGGAGTCCAGTGAGAGGGGCAGTGGAGTCCGGCAAAGTAAGTACCGCTCGGAGCCCAGAGTCGGTGCAGGGGCGGCTGGGACGTGGTGCCGCTGGGACGCAGGGACCTGTTAGCAGAAGTCGCCGAGGGGCTTCCTAGCAACGGCGCTGGGGAGCGGGCACGGCGGGGGCGACGGAGCAGGGAAGCTTGAACAAGGAGCGGCCCCGTACACAAACGGAAATCGGGTACGGAAACTCCGAGCGCGGGTTACCGGAGACGGGCTCACACGTGGGACGTGGTCAGCCGCAGGGGACGGGACCCTCCCGTGTGTGCCTGGCAGGGCAACTCCCACTAACGCAGAAATCGCTAAGCGTCTTCGTCCTTGTCCTGATCTGTTTATACATGCACCGGCCTGAGGGCTGGAAAGCGCTCGGCCCCTAAGGTTCTGCTCAGAAGTTGACACAACCTTCTGTCGGAGTCAGGAGGAACCCGTGTTTGGGTTTGGACGCTCGGCCGGTCCGTAGCCTGCCTGCGGCCCTCAGGAACCCTGAGCTGCGCTCTGCCCCAGCCACGCGCGTGAGAGCGGCTCATCGCCTGGGAAACCTTGCTCTCCTGGGGGGCTCCGGTGAGGAAGCAAGAAGCGGGCAGTCTTCAAACAATGTGAGCGGTTTCCCATGCCAGCCTCAGAAAGTGTCGTCTCGAAAGCACCCGCAGGTCTGGTGGGCCATCCGCTGCAGGGGAGCCTACGCAGAGCGGCTGGGGCTCTTCTCCCCAGAGCTTTGATTGTAATCCTTGTCTTTTAACACTGGCTTTTGCCACGGAGAAGAGATTCGAATGGAAAGCATCCTTTGAAGTGCAGGCAGTCATCTCCGAGACAAAAGGAAACAAGACAGGAATCAGCCCACAGCGTGGGTGTCATCCATGCCCAAGGAGCGGGCGGTTCTGGGAGACTTCACGTGCACCGTGAAGCGGCCTGCGTAGCCTGTGCGGTGGACACGGGATTATCTAATCGACCGATTCCCCTAGTTACCCCCAGGCACAGTGGTCGGGGAGAAGCACTCACGCCTAAAGCGATGGAGAACTTCCTGAAAGGAAGAATTCACATGACAGCTGGCATCTATTTCATAATAAACAGTGGAGCTACGACAAGCGGGCGCTCCCGATCCAGTGCCGTCTTCCATGTGACCGGGACGACGGCTTGGGAGAGCACCGCGCCAGAGGCAGTCAGGAGCCAAGATGTTCAAGAGTTACAATCCAACCTTCCCGGAAAGACACGACCTTCAAAAAAGCAGGTCGCACAAGGCAAACGCCTAATAAATGTGGATGAGAATAAATGTCGCATCACATGTGTGAACGGCTCACTAAATCCGGCTACGGAAGTGCTCGGAAATGATTCACCCGTAACACAAACGAAAAGTAAAGAAAAACTAAAAAAGAATTATAAATTTATGGCAGCTCATATAAATAATTTTAATGAACGTAACTCCCAAACCAGCGGAACCCTGAAGCCATGTGTCTTCTGAGAAAAATAAGTTCACACTTTCAAAAATTGCATACTGTTTTGCTTCAAAAAGCAAATAAAATATTCAACACATTAAGGGCTTCTATCATCATCTTATCCCCCCCTTTACATCCCTGGTTAAAATTGCTTCCCCCAGTTACCTGGGCTGAGAGCCCCGGGCTTGATCCACGCAAGTTGCCTCCAGCCTTGTGCAAATATTTTGATGCTCCTTATAGATATGCCCAGACCCACATTTTCAATCACACTGAAAAGTAAATTATTGTATATAAATAGCAAATCAACCTATAAAATGTAGAGAAGAGCTAAGTGACTATTGAGTCTCTTACTTTGTTGACGATTTTATGAATTTGGTCAGAAACGTTCAGTTCATGAACTTCAAGCCATTCCTGGCCACTAAGTCTGTTTCTATATAAGCAAAACAGGGAGACGCGCTTTAAAAAATGTTGAAATCAGTAGTTATTGAATGTGTGTTCCTGTACGTGGCCCAGAAGGGAGATCTAGTCTGGATGAGTGGACGGGATGGGCACTTGGGACAAAAGTAACAGGCGTCCCCTCTCTTAGGCACGGAGGCAGGCCAGCTGCCGGGAAAGAAGGTCACGGAGAGGACGTTCTAGTTGGAGAGAAGGATGAAGCCCCTCGCCCCCCCAGACTGCCTGCCTCTCGTCTTCCCGCGCTCCGCCACGGCGAAGGGTGCTAGACGTTTTTCCGCTATTTTATTGCTATTTGCAACCAACTCCACGCTGAATTGGGCGGCTTTCCAAAACCTGAGGTTTGGCTTTATTTTAAATGTCCTTTCCTTTGGGAAGCAGCCCCCTCCCCCTTCCCTGGCCCTTCCCAGAGACCGTCCTCCACAGGGCAATGTGCGAGCAGCTGGGAGTGGAAGCCCGGGAGGCAAGGCGCCCGGGAAGGAGAGCTCTGGGCCGCTCCCGCAGCTGATCGCTCCCCGCTCCCCGCTGACCCCGCTCCCCTGGGAGTGCGAGGGCCACCTGAATCGTGCTTAAGACGGGAGGATCCGCCGTCCTCCAGGGGCGCAGACGGACTCCAAAAAGTTGCAATTAACTGGGAGCTGTGGAGATTATAGGACGATATTAACTATCATTAAGTGATTTCTGTGGGAATGAGCCAAGCATGCCTTCCCACGTCTCGCTGCAAAGGCCCCTCAAACCTGCAAGTTTAAAGGTAATTTGGTAAATGCCAGTCCTTGTCCAGGTATTTGTCTGACACACAGACCACATGTATCACTTCTACAAAGACATCAGTGTGGCTGAAGACTCATCGTCGCCGTTCCCCGATGACAAGCACCAGCCCGCCCCACAAAGCCACACCCTCCGTCCAGAGGGGGGCGGCGACGCCTATCTGTCCTGCTTTAAAGAAATTAGCTCAGTTTTCTTAAAATAATAAACAGAGCTTCCTGGACTTGAAGGCCGGTTCACTGACATCGTAAGTAAGCTTTGGATCTTCTGTTTTCGGTGGAAGCATGACAGGGTGTCTGCAGGGGAGGCAACACCGTGTCTATGCCCAGAAACGGGAGGGCCCATAGAGGAAGGCCTCTGCAGCCCCGCATGGCCACCCGCCTATCGGGGCCACATCCGCTCTCAGAGGACAAGCGGCCGGGCCCAGCTTGAGCTCTGACAGCACCCTGGAGCGTGAGCTGGAGCCGGGCCAGGTGTCCGCATTTGGGAGAGTGGCCTCAGAGCCCCTACCGGCCCCGGGGACACAGGAGACACAGCCGGGGGCCTCCCAGAAGTGTCCAGACCCTGCAGCCCAGACACACTCACTTATGCCTCTCAACACCAAGTTCACCTAAAGAAGTCCCTCGCACCTGTTTCCTTCCCCTTAAGAGAGAAAGTGTCTGATTTCAGAGCCACAGAGCCGTGAACCGCAAGCACCTGAACATTTCAATGAAATGCAATCGCCAGCTTCAACGTGGGCCACACGCACAAGGGACCGCACAGCCCTGGAGTCTCCTGAATAAGGTCCTGGGACAGCACGCCTCCTCCAGGAGGCCCTCCGGGCATTTCCTGGGTCTGTGAAAAGCGGGACTTCATACAGGTCACGCAGGAGACACATTTCAGTCCACACGCGCCACGTTGGTGAACGCAGCCGAAGCAAACCGAGTTGACCTGGATGGTCGGGAGCAGCCATTTCTTTATTTTACTTGGCTTTTACGATTAGTATTCAATCCGTGTCTTCTTAATGAGATGAAAATGGAGGTTTTCCACATTTAATACCGTGTTTTCATGCTTGCCACGCTTCAGGAGTTTTTGTGAATAAACAGTGGTATCAATGGGCCTCCAGAAAGGGCTTCCTTCAGGGGTGTGGAGTTTGTTTACAGAGCCCCCCATGCTGTCTGCCTGTCTTTGGAAATGGGAAGGATGTTGGAGGAAGGTGCCCCCACCGCATCCCAAAGAGAAGCCAGAGCGACCTTCTGACATGCACCTGCTGCAGCCTAGACATCCTCCTCGCCCACGACACTCTTCCTTTTGCTGCTTCCAGTGCAAATTCACGAACGATTTTCAGTCTGTTAACAAGCTGGCTTTCACGAAAGAAAATCTCTAACCTAGAGTCACCAAATCAGCCTATAAATTCACAATTATTTTCAGAAAAGTCACAATCCGTCCGTCGGCTTTGGGTCCCCAACAAAGAGACATGCTTCAGTTTGAAGTCTTCGGGGCCCAAAGTGAGACACCGCGCGCCCCCACGCGTCCCCAGCTCGCAGCGGGGATGATGGAGCTCACACGCCAAACCAACGTCAAACCCATGTTCCTCCTCATTAAGTGTACGTACGATTTGTATGTGATTTCAGGGAATCATAGCTACCAAATAGCTTAAATTCAGAGAAGAGCAGAGATTTGTTTTTTCGGTTGTTGTTGTTTTTGTTTTGTTTTTGTTTTTAACAGCCAAGTACTGGGAAGGCCGGCGAGCCAGGCTGAACCGTGGTGAGAATGGACAGGAGACACAAAGTTAAGCACAGCATGTGTCTGCATGTTTTTTTAATGAGCAGAAGATGCACCCTTATTTTTAGGCAGGCGGTGGCATGCCCAGAGGCCTCGATGAGCTGCCCGGGGACACTTGGCCACGCCACACTCGCATTCCCGGTTGCTCTGAGTTTGCCCCGGGCTTGAGAAAACTGAAAAGGCCGTATCCAATTACTTTAAGCAGTAGTAAGAGCAGCAGCCCTCCTTCCTCACTCCGTGCGGGAGGAAGAGAAGACCTTGGCGGGAAGAAGCAAAGCCCTCTCTCTCTTCCAAATTACCGTGGAAATGATTTCTATGGCGAATTGTGTTGGCCACAGTGCCATGCCCGCCAAGTCCGGGGGGACAGAGAGATGCCTGCCATGCCAGGTGCCACTGGGGTTCAGGACGAGAGTCTCCCCCCGTTTCAGGTTGTGCAAACATATCCAGCAAGGGACCTGATGAGGGCCAAGTTACCCACACTCAACGTTCGGTTTGAAACGGCAAGTGGACTTTCCTGCCCTCACCCAGGTATCAAGGAAATATCTACTGATCGGGGTCGAGGGCTGAGCAGAAAAATTAAGATACACATAAATTTTTGTTTTTAGTCATGTATGAAATGCTTTTGACGTTCTGCTTGCGATCTGTAGATAAGAAGTGAAGGCTTCCATTACCAGAGCAAACCAGTGGGTCGTCCCTTCTGGGGAAGGCAGGCCAGTTAGCCACAGCTGTGAAGGCCAGTCTGAGTGCTTAGTCCAGAGAAGCGCTAATCTAATTAATTACCTGGCATGGTAGGCACAAAATAAGTGACTTTTTATTACGAGGCAATGAAAGCGTCACCATGGAGGAACAATGTGGAAGTTTACATGCACTTTTTTGCTCATTTCCTTGCAAGCATGTCCTGTGCACTTGCCCTACACAGACTCCTGTGCTACGGTTCCATGGGGTACAAATTCGGCAGAGCCGTGCCTCCTTCCCGGCAGGAAAATAGGCTTGCGTGCTGCCATTATTTCTGAGTGACGGATCACGGGTGTCATTCATTGTCCTCACTTTGCTTTTTCTTATGTTATTACTTTCGACAGAGAATAGGTCATGCTTTTCCTACCGGAAGAAAACAATGCCATAATGCATTTCTAGAAGGTGGTGTGGAACAGGTGTCATAGGAACGGCAGTAAGAAGGGGTCCCGCCAGATGGAGTGGACCAGGACATGCTCGGGAGCCACCGTGTGGACAGGTGCTAGAAGGGGCAGTGACGGCCATGGGGGTTGCGGGGAGCTCCTGCGTGCTGGTCAGCTGCTCACAAAGACCAGGGTAGGTGGCCCCCGGGCCGGGCTGAGCTCCACAGCGCTCAGGGAGAGGAGGGGTGGTGGGAGCCGGCGCAGGGCTCCGAGGGCAGAGCAGAGTCACACCCGTGCCCCTCCATTATCTCTGATTCCCCCCATGGGTTTCAGTTTTCCAATCTGACTTTCAACTTTTCCCGAAGGTATGAAGTCCTAGAAGGAATGCTGTCCATCCACTTAAACAAAATCAAAGACCAGATTCCAAAACCAAATTAAAACAGTCAATAGAAATGATCCGAACACATTTAGCTTTCTGTCTAGTCTTTAAGTATATCCTTACAACAGTTCGTATACTCATGTTTACGTGCATTCTTAACTTTCTCTCTTCTATTTAAGTGTGTACTCTCTCTCCGCCTTTACTGGAAGTGAAGGATCTCGCAGCTGAATGGTTTAGAAGTTCTCGGAAACCGGGAGAAGTATTGAGCAGTGGCTACGATTGAATCCGTCCTCACAGCCCAGCGCTGTCTGGACATCCGCGTGGCAGGAGCCCAAGAACCCCCGTGGAAACACACACGTAAACTGTGACAACGCACATGGCCCCGGGCCTGCTGCCGCCGAGGCCAACACCGGACCCGCGTCAAGATATTCGTCAAAACTGTCAGGACCCACCAAATCCGTGTCATCGGCCAAGGCGGTGCATGGGGGAAAAACACGTTTGAAAAGGAAAGTAAACAAAAACCCAGCACGAGGTCCTTTCAAATTCTGAGTTTGCTAAAAATTATTCAATTATTTTTTTATTTCAAGACCATATACAGGGCACCCTACTGACGTTCAGCCTCACCGAGGCCCCACGTGCGGCGGGAAGGATGACTATGTCTTGAGTGGAAAGTCAAGGCACTTCTGAGGAGCCTGTAACCATCTCGCCTGGGACCTGGCCCGGGCGGCAGGTCTGTCAGGACAAATCCGGAGGACAAGCTGCTGAAGTCGGCGGCCACCAGCCTCGCCACCGACATCATGTTCAATCCCATCGAAAGGTTTCTAATCCCTTCTACGCCGCTGTGTTGTTAGAGGCCGAGCATGTATGTACGCAGCTTTATGTAGCTTTAAAACTCAATACTTAATGCATGCTGAAATGAGTAGCTTGCAATTTTGTAAAAGAATTGTTATCAGTCACGAGGTTCTGTGCATTTTACACTGTAATCTCGGGTAAAGCATATAATGAATGTGATCGGGAAGAGTCGAGTCCCAACATGCGCGGCTGTGCCTCTGCTAATCTACACGGGACTTCAAACAGCATTTCCCAGGTCTGCTCTTCCTTGGGGTGCAGCTTGTTTCGGGGCTCAAGGATACGGATCCCTTAGGACCTGCCTTCGTGACGACAGACCTTATTGTGATCCGGTGAGGATTTATCAGGCCCCGCGTTCTTGCTGTCCACACTGATATTAATAATTTTATTAAGGGCGTCTGTTGATGGTGTTAACCGCATGTGCACACTTCTCCCCCCACCTAGAACACTGGTTCTTGCCGTGGGGTGGGGGAAAGGGATAAATGAGAAAGAATAGTTTCAAATAATTTCTGCAAATAAAAAAAATGCAGACCAAATTAATAAGGAAACAAACCTGGAATCGTTGTGTTAACCTCATGTGTCTTCCTGTGGTATGTCTGGTTGCTCAGAACCTCTGCTGTAAGCACCTTAATCCTGGAAACCTGGGAGTTAGAAATCAAGCATGCAAACAAAACAAACACCCACAAGCTTTGAGGGCATGAGTGACCTGTGTCCGCCTGCTCGTCCAGAAGTGACCGCGTAGAGCCATGTTTATCCACCCGCTCCTTACCCTTCATTAACTGAGCATTTACTATGTTCAAAGTGTTTTGACAGACAAGCTAGGGAGGATGGAGGCAGCCCCCTTTCCGTGAGCTTGGAGCAAGCGGCACAGGCTTGTAGCAAACACAAAACCCCAAGTTAGGCTGTGGGCGATCGAGTTCCACGACTCCCGAATCTGCTTTCATGGAGAAGAGCTGGGTAATGAGAAAGACGTCCGTGGCAAGATGCCTCGAGGCATGAGACGATGGAGTCTTTCCCCGATTAATTTTTCATCGTTTTTATTTTGACTTCCTCGCAGGTAGAGATGGCAACAAATCAGTTAGAGTGGACTTTCTTCTCTTCGTCTTCAAAGAACACATGATTTCCTTTCTGGATTTGGACTTTCCAGTCTCAGAAGGGATGTGGCAGCCGCTTCCCAGGCTCCAGGAAGAACGCGGGGCATCCACGGCTTGGCTTTGCGTCCGCGGGCACGGGTGGCCTCTCCCGACGGGCGGCGGGCTGGGAACACAGTGGGAGTTTGCTGAGATGCCACAGGAAAGAAATGCCACCCCAAGAAGCCCTCCCCATCTTCCTTCCCTTCCAATCCTGGTGGAGGTGGTCCGTGGCTACCGCAGAGCCTTTCTGCAGAAGAAACGGGGCAGACCCTTCAGACAGTGCCGGGGCTCAGACGCACAAGCTTCTCCGTGTCGGCCACACACCAGGCTGACGGGTCCGATGAGGTGAAGCCTTTGTCTTTTGGGTCGCGGTTTGCTTATTTCCCATTTTCAAGCTGTCGAGGGCCAGAGCGTGCGAGTCCGGGGAACCCGCCCGATGCCTCGCGCATGAATACGAACCTCCCGTCCCGCCCTCCGCGCCCCTTCCCCACGCAGAAGACAGCAGGTGCCTCCGGTCACTGCTGGGCGCTCAAGAAGAAGGAAAGAAAATAAAAGTTTGACAGGAATTTGTAAAATGGGGTTGGTTAAGTATATCATCATTCATAACACCGTTAAATCTATTTCAATAAACAAAAACATGCTTTACTTATCCCAGGAATTCTTTGTGAAAGGAAAACATTATGTGAAAAATAAAGTGTTATTGCAAACCCAGTTAAAATCTGGAGTGAGGTTTTGAATAAACAAATTAAATTGCAATGGAATATAGTATGCCTCAGAGCCATTTCTTGACAAAACAGCCATCTTATTTACACGCTTCACAATACCCCAGCACGGATGTCGAAGGAAAAAAATAAGGAGAAAAATAATTAGCATATTAATCTTTTTTATGCCGCCATCTTTCAGATCCAGAAGACCATGGTGTAATTTAAATCTAAACGCTTTCCTGGCATTAGAATTCATTTTAGATGGGTCAATTGTTCCGTAATAAAGGGATAGAAGGTGTACTTGACGCAACAGATTTATGTCTCCCGTTTGTTCATATTCATGTGCTCCTGAATGCCCACAATTCAAATGGTGATAGCTGCTCCTATCAGTCGGGAGCCAGCCACACAGATCACTAACCGGCAGCGATGAATTTCATTTGCAGGACAAAAAATACGGCGAAATTAACTCCAACACTTTATTGATTTTTGCTTAACAGAAGCCAGTATAACAGCTCTATTGCCCTCATAATGATTAGTGACAAAAGTTTAATTAAGCAATTATGAAGCCAATAATAGAGTTGTCTGGCCCGCGCAGCTCCAGCCCGTTCAGGACTTATCTCCTGCTTGCACATCAGAGCAGCTGGAATGTGCTTGAGGAGATTAATGCCGGAGAACACAGATGCCTACTTTAATTCTGCTTCATGATGCCGTTTGAATGGGGACGGGAACACAAGCTCCCCTTTATCAAATTACAAGTCCGCTTTTCATGAATATGTAGTTTAAAAAAAAATCGAGTTGTGGCTTCAAGGTGTAATTATAAAGACATACAACAAAAATGACACACAATTCTGTCTTAGTAATCCCTGCTATGAAATATGCATGATAATGTATTACTGAATAAAGACTTAACAACGTTCTAAGAGGCTTTGCCATTGTACTGTTATGCAAAGAATTGGCAGCCTTTTCCAAATGTTATGTGAGATATTGTCTGACCTTACATCTTTGTTTTTCTTCCTCTTAAATGTATTGTTTCAAATGTATTGTTATTTGTCTATCATGCCATTAAACCCGTCTTATCTGTTTGTAAGAATTCCCAATTTATTATGTATGCTTAAATATGTTAATGTACAAATGTGAGCTCCTTTCCATCAAACATAGACTTGGTCCCGGGAACCTGCAAAGCTGACACCAAGAGCATCTGGGCTTCTTTCTCCCGCCCCGACCGACCGTTCGTTCAGCAGTGACCGCCTTGCCAGGATCTTGCCTCCTGAGCGTTCCAAATACCTTTACTCAGGAGAAAGAGTTCAGTTCTTTGCCTCGGAAGCAGCAAATGATCTCTACCGATTTGCTGGCCCCTTCCTTTCTCTCCAGGGGAAGAAAAGGCCACAGCATCTCCCTAAAGAAAGAAAGAATTTCTCCTCCCACCACCCTGCAGAAACAAGCTCATTTTCGAGGGCATCAAACGACAAATGCGTATGCAGGTAAATACACACGGCTAGAAGTCCTATTTTCAAACTTTACCTTTGACAACCTGAATTGCTACATTTCATTTAATAAAACATAAAACAAATTCACCTGTGGATTTTTGTCATTAATAAAATGTGCCTTATCAAAATGATTGTGATTTATTTTATCAAAATCCCCCGAAAACACATTTGTCTTCTTGGAACTGCCTGGAACAGCTGCTTCCCTAGAACAAGCAGCAGCTGGGGGAAAGTCAGCAAAAGGTTCCCGTGCCTTTCCCCGGCAGCCGCCTCAGTGGACAGCCCTCCCGTCCTCCTCCGCAGGGCTCAGCAGCACGGCCGGCCTTGCGGTCTCTATGTGCCCCGCCACCCCTCACCCCGCTGGGCCCATTGAGGGACTGGGGTGGCATGGCCGGTGGGTGCTCAGCCCCAGCTGTCCCCGGGCAGGAGGGTGCCAGGTTCTTACTCCGCTCCAGGTGGAAGACCGCAAGGAATGCATCCTCAGTGTCCTCTCCCTAGCAGAGCATGTCTTTTTACCTGTAGCAATTCGCAAGGCTACCTAGGAAGGCTTTGCCTTTATCTGTGAACCCCATCAAGGTGGGATCCACAGGGAAGCTTGCAAACGGGGAGAAGCCTAGGCCGAAGGAGCAGGATGGTCCGAATCATGCGGGACAGGCTCCCCTCCCTGCGTATCAGGGGCATGGGGTGCAGCCCAGGCCATTTAGAGCTCCCGGAAGATAAAGCAACTTTGTAAACTGCCAGGGTCCGTCTGATGCTCCTTGTCCTTGAATGCCATCTTCCAAGAGAACCGTTTATCCCGGTAGGTTGGACAGTCCAGGGGGGAAAGGAAGGCAGTACAGAGTCAATGTCTTAATTTTTCACCCCTTCTGAGTGGTTAACTCCAACTGTTATCCATGAAAATGACTGGGGATGTCTCTAATGTTTGTCCCAGAGCCTCCCTCCAAGACAGGAGAACTGAAAGACTTAATTGACAAAAGGGGTTTTGTTTTGTTTTGTGTAACTATGCCTTTGGTATTCATTGAAGATGGTCTGACCTCTAACCAACTGCGAGAAAATCCCAGGATATTAGAAAGAAAACACTGATCTTCTCTATGGTTAGTTGCTAGAATTTCCAAAATCTGTCCCAGGATTGCCTGAGCCTCTGGAGGCCCAGCAGAGCTCTTTCTTAAAGCTCAGGGACTGAGGGTGTCCCCACGCTGAGGCCATGGAGGACTCTCTCTGAGAAAATTAGTAACGGTACCTTACACAGGTGATTTTTGGATTAAATTACAAGCTTTGGAAGAGCACCTAGTCAAAATAATTGTGGTTCCATTTTTCTCCCTCTTAAAAATCTGAATTATCAAGAAATGACGGTCATCAAACGTCCGTGCTTTCACGCAGCCTCCAAGTGCACGCTCCGTTCATTTGCTGGCTCTTGAAAGATAAAATAATCTCTCTGCGTTCCCGAGGTCTGATCTGCGGAGAGGCGAATCCAATTTCTCATCCGTTCTGAAGATCCTGCGGGTTGGGACGCCCCGAGCTGACGCGCAGTTTGCCGCACCAGTCCTCTTGGGTAAATGTTTAACCATTTGATAATTAGCTCAGCCATACCTGTGACAAGTCGTGAATTGTTAAACTACAGAATGCCATCCTAATTATTCTTTCTTGAGAGGCCTAACAATAATTTACTTGTTCTCAAGACACAAAATGATGTTAGTAATTAAGTAAAGAAAGATCGCACGTGAGCATACTATTTTGACAACAATATAGAGATCTCCGATGCCTGTGATGTGGAATTTGCTCGTGGCATTTTAGGAGCAAAGGTGGCAACGGGCACACAATGATGAGGCAGTGAGGTCATTCACACACGCCACTGTGCACACACTCCACTTAGACAGCGGAGCGAGGGAGGCACAATTAAAAACCCAGGCGCATCCGTCTCCAAATGGAATTGCCCGTCATGTGATAAAACCGCTCTTCCTCCCTCATGCTTCTGCCTTCCTCTGACTGAGCCAGGAAACCTCACGAAGGCCTTACAGCCCCAGCCGGCTTCTGGAACTAACAAAGAACTCTTTTTAGCATTCTGGGTGTGGGCAAGACAGCTACCCAGCAAAGTTACTTTGTATCTGCCAGATACTTTGTATCTGCCGACTGTCTGCGCCACCGCATCTTTTTACAAACGTTTTTTTGTTTGTTTGTATATTTGCCTTTCTTGGTTGCCTGGCAATGATTCATGGCAATTTGTGGTCATTATCAAAGGATTCTAAAAGCAGAACGACAATCTTAATTTTACATATTCAATCCATCGCTTTACGGGATGAATGCAAAGCCGCTCACCTTTGCATATCCCCTGAATTCTGCACCGTGCGGTTCAAATGGTACGATGAGCTTTAAAGCTGCAAATTAAATATTAGGTGCCCCCTATAGTAATACATTAAGCATGATTGGCTTGGGTAATGCTGGTGAGTATGTGACAGAAATTATATCAATCCAATATGCTTGTTCTTCGGTTTGCTCGCCCCCATTTTATCATGAAGACGAGCAGGGGAAAATACAACTGTTTGCTAATAGGGCTCACGTCTTGTTATGGTGCTGATTTTCCGTTTTCCGTAGCTCCCCATGATTACTTTTTCAGAAGCTTTCACTTTCCCCAGCTGATGCCCCTCTAGTTAGGCAGCATTAACGACACTTCAGTCATCCTGGCTTTCAAGACGAGTCCTTCCACGGCGAACAGAGAGTTGACATTTCCTGACATTTTCCCAACTAATTACAGGACAAATAATTAAGCATGTTCTCGTATGTAACAAATGAAGGCAAAAGCCGTCTGTCAAGGTTGGTGATTGATGACACTCCGGGAGACTTTATCTGATGGGTCCTGCCACGCGATGGAGGAGAAGCAAATTTATTAGAATGAACAATGCAAATTCTGAGTCATCTTATCCAGTTATGCGCCAAAGCAATATCCATGTCAAGGTGAATGTGACAATGAAAGCAAAATATTTGCATTTTGTGGAGCAGGTTGAAGGGGAAATCAGAGGGAGAAGATGACAGGCCTAATTATTTTGGCTCATACAGGCTAGGACAGCTGTTTCTGGTGTCCTGAACAAGGCTGTCACACAGGTAACTAAATAGGTCTGCATATAAGTCTGTATCCAACACTCCTGAGATGTCTACCACTAATGACCAACGCTAATGTTACTGCCATCCCCGAAAAACAGAAAATGTGTCACCGCGCACCTTCTGTATGGCAGTCAACATTTCGCTACATAATTACTTGTTAGTGAATTAATTCCTATCTGTCAGTGTGTATGCCAGTGTCATTTTTAGACCATTACAAAATTATGCCATCACTATAGCAACTGCAAGCACAGTTAAAAGGCAGAAGAGTTCAGATACCCAGGAAAAGTGCCTAGTTAGGCAGGAGATAATAATGTACACTCCAAGTCGTCACCTTCATGACTACCATCCTAATTTTCTTTATTTGGATTATGTGTTTGATCGGGGATGATGAAACAATCATTTCAGGTTTCTAATTTTAATCCACGATCCATATTTCCCGTCATTAAAACCACGGCCCGCAACAGTGTCTCTCCGGAAAAAGGACTCTCCCCACACTGTCAAGTCAATTAACCGGAAGCTCAGAAGTGATGCTCGGAATGCAGAGTCCCGGTCCCGGAGCCCGTCTGCAGATGGGGACACGTGTGGCTCCGGACGCCGATGCCTCACGCCCCTCTCCCGCTCCTGCTTTATCCACGAGGAATGTCTCTGGAGTCTGTACTCAGGTTCCTCCCTATTTTCTCCTGACTTCCTTTGTGCACCATTTCGCTTGTTCCTCAGGGCTGCCATACTGGGCTTTCAGCGTCCTTCCCACTCAGCAGTTCTAGATGCCATCACCCGCTCCCTCACTCCTGGCTTTATTCAAATCAAGACACTACAGGATTTAGATTCTGTCTGCATTAAGAACAAACGGCAACCTTTTGGACCCTAAATGCCCCTGGAGAAATACATTTTAAGGCACGACACATAAGCAGAGAGAGACGGTGGGGTGGGGGGGATTGATGGATTATGAGTAACCAAAAAAATTAAAATAAAAATTTAAAAACCTTTTAATTTTAAGTAGGAAAGTAGAAAATGGGCAATATCCTGTAGGAAACCAGATCCACATGCATTGATTTTTTTCTCTTTTAATTAATTAAAATGTTACCAGGCTGGAAATGAACAGCTCCACTAAGCTGCCCACACAAATTCATCATGTTTGTGTGTAAAACAAGGTCACTTTTGTTAAGTGCAAATATTTTACTGGTAAATGGAAATGATGTATGGCAGAAGCGTGACTCAAAACGGCATCTGTGTGCCCCCATGATACAATGCAAAGCTCCTGGAGAGAAGAGGGGATTTGAAAACCAGAGAGGTACGAGGACAGCGGGCTGTTCTTTACAAACACCACCGGCTTACTGAGAGCCTCCCTGATTTTGTCCAATCAGACCGGCTTCTTTTTAAACCTCCGTAGTGCAGCGGGAAGGCGTGGACATCCTGAATGTGTCCAGACGACCGTCCGTTGTTTGGTGGCACGGAGATAACACAGACGGGGAGAGGGGGGTATACCTGGGCTGGTTCGCAACCTCAGAACCGAAGGTGACCCGCCCTACACGTGGAGGTGGAAAGAGACAAAGTGAGGTGGGATCGTGGCTAAAAGAAGGAAGCTCACGGGATGGGGTCCGCCAGGACGAAAGGAAAGAAGTGAATACAGTCCCCCGTGCGTGGGGGCGCTGCTGAAGGCCCTGGCGGTCCAGCCCATCACCATGCCTGGCTGGTTCTCTGTCCTCACACGGGAAGGAAGGCACATCCCTCCGCCACCTGTACTGCCTGGCGCAGCTCCCCAGAACTGAGGTGGCAAAGCTGCGCCCGGAGGCAGCCCGACCACGCAGGCCGTCTCTCAAAGCGGAAGCCGCGCAGGCTCCGTGTGGGCTCCGCTCAGCAAGGTGAAGCCTGCGGCCTCGGGTTACCATGGAATCCCAAACGGGCAGAAATCAATAGTTTCCCTGGAAGGGTCTCGGAGAGTCCTACCTTCTGACAGAGCCATTGACAGCTGTTAACACAAGGGCAACAAAGAACCGCCACGTCTCTTTTCAGAGAATGTCCCACGTCGCATATTTGATGTGGCTCCCAGGCCCCCTGATGGGATCCACGCGCTCACGACATCCACGGGCCTTCCCAGCCCCAGGTCCCCGAGCACCCAGCCCAGGAGGACAGTCCTTGTCTGGAATTTACACTGCTTGAGTTCGGCACATAATCCCTAACCCCAAACCAAGCAATTTTAAGCAAAAATATCTATTATTTGCAATTTGCGGGAGGTCAGTGGGGAAGGGCAGAGAGAGTCAAATCCTCTCTGTGATTAAGAAGCAGGTTTTTGGCCACATAAATAGGCCATTATCTTGATAGAGATTGTATACAAATTTGATACAAGGAACCAATGAGATAGTTCCTGTCTAATGACCCTAGTCAGTCTAATTAATGTATTCTGCTCCATTGCATTTTAAGAAGTGACCATTGTGTAATACACTTTGAAATATGCACAAGCTAATGGGATAAGATACAAAAATTATTATGCTGACGGTAAATCATATTACATTCCTAATAAGCATTAACTAGATAACTAGGTCAAAGCAGTATTATCTTAATTGATTTTTCAAAAGAAACCTGACAGAAAAATGTCAATGCTCGAATATTTCTTCATGCATCATTAAAACAAGATTGGCTTTTAACAAAAGAAGAGCCCTTCACAGAATTGATTCTTGCTTCGGGCTGCCTGCAAGTGAGTGTATTACATAAAAATCTATACAGGATATTAAAACAACAGTGCTCTGCAAGACAGTTACAATTAAAAGCTGACACCCCCCCCCCCCATGTCGGCCACAGTGGCTTGCCGGCAAATCTACGAATGTCTCCCTGGCCAGTGCGACCGGTGCAGGAGAACCAGATGCCTCTGATCTTGGAGGGAAAGACACGGATTCGAGGAGTCCCTGATTAAAGCAGGACCGCTGTCACTTACCTATTTCGCAACTGGATAGTTATTCAACGGGGACGCAGGATTCTTTGGGAAACCCACCAAGGGTACCAGGGCTCTGTGGCTGGCGTTCCAGTGAAAGCCAGAGCAAGGAACATGTGACAGCCATCCCCTGGGGACCAGGCAACACAGGGGCCACGCTAGTCTCCCTCCGAGCTGGTGGGGAAGGAGGGCCGGCTCCAGGGGCCGGGAGCACAGGCCTTGCTGCAGCACCCGCCGCTCACAGTGAACACTGTACAAGGGACTGGTTGGGTTCAGCTCCTGGGTGACCCCTTGCCCTGGAGCTGGACAAGCGTGGCAGTCACCCTGCTCCTGGCCGGAGCGCAGAATGGACGCCCGTCCTGAGGACATCCACCTCTCACTCGATCTCTGTGCTGTTTCCTCAGACTGAAGCCAGATCATTCCATCTGCCCGAAGTGAGAGCAGGAAGCAAGACGGACACTGAGTTTGCTGCTAACCCGGGAGAGCCCCGGAGCGCGCACCGCACAGCACGGAGCCTCGCCAGGCCTCTCCCGAGGGAACAACCCGCCGGGGGTACTTCCTCTGAAAGGGGTTTTGTTGGTCATGGATGGGGCTTCGCTGTAAGGGCAGCTTTGGTGCCGGTAAGAGGCTTGCTATCTATCCCTGCTGGAACTTAAACACTTCGAGGGAAATCCAAAAGCAAACCTCGATAGTGTTTGCAGTTTTAACTGTAGGCGGAGGGTGCGGAGTGCATGGCGCGCCCTTCCCGAAACGGTGCCCCCTCCGCAGCAGGCCCGGAGCCTCCCTCTCTTGCTCCTGCCGCTCTCCGAACCGCTCTCCTCCGCGCTCTGTCCTCTGCGCGGGATTCAGCCTGGGAGCTGCGAGCCCGCCCGTCCGTTCCACGTGCAGAGCGGTGGCCGTGGCCTGGAAGGAACGTCGCAGGCGTCTACACAGCAAACGCTCCGGAATGGACGGTGGACTTCATTCACAGAACCACTGTTTTTGGCAAAATAACCATCAGCTGAAGACCTGAAGTGACTGTGAGGAGACGGGATTTGTCGGTCAGAGGAAGCTGGCCGTGCACCGATGCTGGGCAACGCAGGGCTCTGTGGAGCAGACTCTGCAATCTACCCGCCTCGTGAACGCTCTCCAACCTTCCCGCCGCTCACTTCCCCAAGAAAGCTGGACGAGTACTCTCATTAACAGAAGCCCTGCTACCCACCTACTGCTGGGTGACCTGAGGCCCTGAGCCTGCTGGGGGTGCACGGACAGGCACGGGGGCAGCACCAGGGGGAGACCAACCTCGGGTGGGGAGGAGGGTGCCTGGGGGGCGCTCGGGCAGTGAGTCTCGGGGACGGGGTGCTTCCCCCATCAGCAGGTCAGCTAGGTTTCCACCAGAGATGATTTTATAGACATCTGAAATCTATCGCTTTAGGCAACATTAACACTTCTCCACAGGAATTTTCTTCTTAAATGGCCTGTGTGATTCCTTGCGAGTGTTAATGCAGAACACACAAGATAGAACCCCACCTCTTCCGAGGTGGCCTGACACCCCCGATACTATCGGTTCCCGAGGTGCCTGAGGAGCGGCAAGCCCAGGGATAGAAGTAGGAGGACCAGGACAGCCGTAAGTCGGGAAGTGCAGGGCACCGGGGAGCACCGGCGTGGTGCCCACCCAGTCACAAGGACACTGTGGCCCTGTGACTGAGCAGGATGGCCAGTGGCTTCATCCTCTAGGCAGCAAATGGGTTGTGGAACCACGCGTCTTCTCTGGGTGACACCTACAGTGGGCAGAGGACCTTACTGCATTAGGATGCGGTCCCACGTGCAGGCTACGAGGGAGCCCCTGGGAGACCGGCCACAGCTGAGGGAACCAAAGCTCACTGCCCCTCGGGCCACAGGCCACACGTGGACTTCATGGGAGGCTTGTTCTGGGAGACAGTAGTGCTCCCATCTCTGCTCCCGGAGGGAAGGAAGGACGGGCCCCAGAACCCCAGCCATATCCCGTTGGGCCACAGGTGTCCACCCCAGTCCCATGGGAAAGGCTCAGTGGGGGGTGGACAGCCCAGGACATCCAGCCTCTCAGAATCGGGCGAGCATTCACCTGGAATGCACGTTTTCCTCCCCTGAGACCACTTCCTCATCTCTGACTGGAGGAAGTGAGGCCGAGCTTCAGGGTTGCTGGGGGAACTGGGCTTGCAGACGGTGGGTTCACAGTTTGGTGGGACCAGGTCATGGCCCCTCTCGTGCTCCACCACGTGGCAGTGACCACTCCCAGGAGCCCAGCCACCCAGCCCGGCAGCCGCAGGCCCGGCCCCTCCCCTCCACACCTGCCAGGCCACCAAGCACCATGCACTCGAGGCTCTGGGTTCCCTGGTGCCCCTCATGTGTCCCTGAAGCCCCGTCCACGTGCCTCCACGCGGTGACCAGACCGTTTGTTCGCCTCTGCAGCCTTGACTGTCCACGCTCTGATCCAGCGAAGACACCCCTTTGCTGCTCGTCCCCATGGTGGATTTCCTGATGACCACATCGCGGTGACCATGCGTTCTCTTCCCAACACAGAGTGACTGAGCCCAGGACAGAGCTCTGCTCCCTGCCGAAGGTCTGCCTGAATGGCCAAGACACAACAGTCAAGCAATTTCAAGTACAGGAAAATTGTGGGTCTTCTATCTTGCAAATGTCCAGTTTCCCTAAATAAAATTATATTTTAAGAGCATGAAACAGATTTGTTTTTTAAGTTTTACCACATTTAAATGTAGAAAACTCGCTGAAAATACACCTCAAATAAGAGAATCGAGTATACGTACATTAAAGTTTTCATTTAGTTTACTTCAAGATTAATGCACAGATACATTTGCATGGAAGGTCATTCATCCTTCAATCAAAACATATTCCCTTCATAGGGCTCACACATCTTTACTGCTTTGGCTTTTTCCAATCACCTTTTGAGACAGACTGATTTTTTTTTTAAAGATTTCATTTATTTATTTGACAGACAGAGATCACAAGCAGGCAGAGAGGCAGGCAGAGAGAGAGGAGGAAGCAGGCTCCCTGCTGATCAGAGAACCCGATGAGGGGCTCAATCCCAGGACCCTGAGATCATGACCTGAGCCGAAGGCAGAGGCTTTAACCTACTGAGCCACCCAGGCGCCCCAAGACAGACTGATTTTTAAAATACTTTGGACAGGCTTATGGAGTGGGGAAAGCCAGTCAGAGAAGAGTTGCAGCATGACCGCCTTTCTTTAAAATACGTCTGTTAAGGCAAATGTTTTACACACAGGATCACCATTTTATCAGAGGCGATCCGTGTGGCCGTTTATGAACCTGCCATCATTCTCAATGTCCCGGGTCCATTTGTCAGTCCTGCAGTTAATTCTGATTTAATGGAAGCCCTTGCACAGTTGGGGCCTGCAGACCACCTATCCCAGAAAGCTTCAAGACGTTGCCTGGATCCGTGGCTGATCTGACTTCCTTGGCAGTCACAGGTGGGCTAACACAACACGGTAATACCAAGCCAGGCCCCTGCTCACTAAAAAATTGTGCACTGATATCATATATCTGCTAAAATAGATGAATAACTTAATTTGCCTTACTGATGAAAATCAGGAACCAGTAAACTAGCAAGCTGTACCAGGGTCCACACTTAATTCGTAAAGATTTTCTTTTAAACTTTAATGGTTGGTTACTATCTTCACGAAGGGATTTTACACACTGACATTAGTCGAATGGTCCTAAAAAGTAGTAATTTCCACTCAAGGCTGATAGTTATTTTATTTAGATACACTTGTGTATTCTAAGTGCTTTAGTATAAAACAAATTAGATTGAATGATTATGTGATAATTGGTGTGTGTTGTCAGTGTGTTCCTTTTGAAGTATGACTTCCAATCAGTGATGGGACATATGTGAGTTATTATTGATTTGATGACAATGTAATGATAAACAGACATAACACATTTAAGCAGAATAATGACTAAAGTATTAATTGATGTTTTTCACACTCACTTCCGTCCAGTTCACTGGACACTGTTACCTGCCCTGCCCCAGGTGTTAGGACTCCCACGCCATGTCCTAGGGAAGAGATACCACCGCAGACCCGGGGAGTGAGTAAGACGATGCCTTCTCTTACATTCCAATGCCTTTGCATCCCATTGCAGAAAATATTATCCAAAATCGAAACTTGATTTTGGATAGACTGAATTTTGAACACTTTTGAATAAGCACCAAAGGACTAAGCATAAATTCAAAGCCACAAACAATAGACCGGAGCCTCCCACAGCAGACTGTCTAATATAAAGCTGACTTCTGCTCATTCTGAATAGGAAGCGTGGAGTATGTGATAAGCTGATAGAACATGCGTCAGAACTCAACGGGAAGTCAGTCCTGCAGGCGTTATAGAGTATATCAGAACGCAAAGAGTGACGAGTGTGGGGGCTTCTCTGGAGTTGAGGAGGGGGTTGAACCCTGATATAGTTCAGTCCAGAGCCCAGCAGCCTGGATTAGGCACACCCGTCAGCCCAGGAGAGAAGGCCATTCAAGACAGAATGTGTCATGGAGAATCTGGCATAAAACCAGGACCCCGAAAGGATCATTCATTACATACTAGGGTGGGGAAAAGGGGACAAAATGCTCCAATCCACTCCCAGGAAAGCAGCATGGAAGGTCATCGTCTGCCTTTGGCATGACTTAGAACTACCTCCCTCCAGAGAGATAAAAATTCCAAGCTGTCACCACGAACGAGTGGTATGGGGTTAGAATTCACACTACTTAATCTTGTAGTACGAGGTTACCACACGGATAAAGTAAAAATATGTTTCCATATTGCTAAGTTATTGGAGTCACAGGTGAACACATCATTGTCCCAGAAAATTATTTTCACACTCCAAGATGTCTGTAATTAATGGAGGAAAAAGCTGTCCCTGAAGAAAATGAAGGTAAACTCATAATAAAAGTTACAGAACTAAAAATCAGCAAAAGTCAAAAGATACAGCAAAGTAATTAAAAGTGTCAATAAATAAATAATCGGGAAGGGATAAATATAAAAATAAATAAATATATTTAAAATTATTATAGATATAAAAAAGAATGAAACAATCTTGAAAAAAGGGGCACTAAGAAAGAAACACTCTGGGGGCACCTGGTTGGCTTGGTCAGTAGAGTGTGTGACTCTTGACTTTGGAGTTCTGAATTCAAGCTTCATGTTGGTGTGCAGATTGCTTAGAAAGAAAGAAAGAGAAAAAGGAAGGAAGGAAGGGAAGGAAGGAAGGAAGGAAGGAAGGGAAGGAAGGAAGGAAGGAAGAAAGAAAAGGAGGGAGGAAGGGAGAGAGAAAGAGAAAGGAAGGAAGGAAGAAAGGAAAGAAGGAAGGAAGGAAGGAAGGAAGGAAGGAAGGAAGGAAGGAAGAAAGGAGAGAGGGAGGAAGGGAGGAAGAAAGACTCTGAAAAAGAAACAAATAGAACTTCTCAGAATGAAAAACATAAGCATTGAGAGTAAAAATAATAAACAGCAACCCAAACTTCAGTGAAGGCGTCCCTGAATGAGTGTCATCAGTCCTCAGTCTCTCTGCTTGCCAAAAGAAAGAGTAAATATTCTCTTAAAGAAAAGTCACAAAATTCAGAACCTATCAAATGGTTTATTCACAATGTATGGCATTTACTCAAAAATTAGCAAACTTACAAGAAATAGTACACGATGAAGTAAAACAAAGGGAAAAAATACAGTAGAGTCATAAGTAATCAGGACCTCCCTGTGGGACAGGGATTGTAAAAGATGAATAATATATTCAAGAAAATTTAAAACTATGAAGAGTAAGATTACTCAATGGAAAATGTCACTAGGAGAGGATATCACAAAGAAAAGAAATAAGAAAATAAGAAAAAATTTACAACTAAAAATGCAACACTAGAAACTAAAAAGTCAACTGATGGGTTTCAGAGCAGAATCAGTGAAAGACAGAGAAAAGAGAGCTGAACCCCTGGAAGATGGGTCTGTGGAAATTCCTGTCCTAAACCCCAGAGAAAGAGGGACCGGAAAACAGAGAAGAGAATATGAGTATACGGCTGAGACCCTGTGCAGAGGCGAGCATCCTTGTAATTGGATACTTCAAAGAGAAAAGAAATGAGGCAGGAGGAAAAAACAAAAGTTTGCAGAGATATCGCATACTTATGAAGAATACGAACCCATATATTTCCCATCTCTAGAGATCACAATCAGGATAAGTACAAAAAGAAATACACCTGGGAATATGACGGAAATATTGCTAAAAACGGAACCTGAAGAGGAGAATTCTGGCATGGGATCAGCAATAAGGCTGATGGCAGACTGTGTGAGGGAAGCGTTGGGCAAGAGAGGCCGTCGGAACCCCCACGTGCGCGTGTCGGAAAATCGGAGGACATCATCCCACTTCTACACCCTACCACCGTATCCTTTACCTGCAGATACATGGAAACACAGAGCCTTCACTCCCCGTAGACACAGACCGAAATAAACATTAAAGAGAGTGTTTTGGGACCCTTGGATCATCAGAGTCATAACATAGCAAGGCTATTATAATAAAGGCAGAATTTTTCAAAGTTAACCGAAGAATTAAATAGGCAGTCACACATGGATAAGTGACCGAATTGATCTGGAAGCCAGAGAAGGAAGACTCAGAGGGCATCCCAGGAAAACCAAGAGACAAAGCATATGAAACACAGGGAGAGATTAAAGGTGTGCTCCAAAGGCTAGAAGCAGAGACAGCGATAATTAAAGATGGATAAGAAGATTGTCTTCTGCATAAAAACAGTCTCGAATTTCACATAATTAAACAATTCGAAATACCATGGGAATAATTTTAAACCCAAAACGCATGCCTCCCTAACGGATCATGCCACAGGTCTTCCCTAAAGTTTCGGCAACTTCCCCTCAGCAAAAGCACCCAGACCTGGGGCTTCACGGAGTTCCTTTCTGTTTTGAACGACCCTGTTTCTACATCTAGGTCTGTTCAGAGCTCTTTCTTAAGTTGGTTTTGGTTTATTTTTATTTTGTATGAACTACTGATGATTTTCTCTTGATGACTACTTAGCACGAACAACCATGGAGCCCAAGAAAGAAATTTTCAGAAAAAAAGGCAATTCTGAGAATCTTCACTTTGTGTCATCACACTTACGGGGACAGTGAAGGTCACACTTCAGTTTTATGAACTTGAACACAGGGAAGAAGCATTAAGTGTAAGTACTCGTGAACATATAGACAAATTTGGAAAAATATGTTATAAAATTAGGCACCTGTGAATTGAAAAGCGAGATGGCAATAATATACTGAACAAAATACCATCGTGGATGAGAAAATGATCAGAGTTAAACATTAAAATTTTGTTAGTAAATATGATGATGTTAGAGGTAAACTGCATAAAACTATTCACTGATTTTATGTGCTGAGTAAAGATTTTGATTTTTTTATATAAATAGAAATTTTTAAAAAATTAATGAGGAGAAAATGAGTAGATAAGTCTAATTTAATGCAAAAGAAACAAATAAAAGTAGACCCCAAAAAGAAAACACACAGTAAATGAAACATTTAACATAAGCTGACAAACATAACACCAAATACGTTGGCAAATAAAAGTAATGTAAAATTAATTAAAAGTTTTATTTAAAGATAAATATTATCAGGGAGAAACAAAAGAATGACAATCAGCCTTCAGTCTAAAAATGTGAAAAGAATAAAAGTAAAAGATGTATACACAGATATGCCAATGAATAAAGACATTGTAACAATATCAATAACAAAGGAAACAGACTTTTTGACAAATAAAACATATGGGAAAATAAAGTTGTCTCATAATGATAAAGACAGCAATTCACCAAGAAACTATAAAAAGTGTTTATCTTACATGCACATAATAACATAGACTCAGGATATATACACACAAATATAAATATAAGAAAAAAGTAGACAAATCCATAAACATAATCATTAAGTTTAACAGAATACAAGTGGATGGAGGAAGCAAATTAAGTTAGTTATAATTTTCAAAGAGATTTGAATAATAGAAACTGTCAAGATTAATCAAAGAAATATCCATAGACCTCTGCCTCCAAAGATTAGAAAATTTTCATTCACTCTTAAATATATCCAATTTTTGAAAATTTAATATGCAGTGAAATTCAGAAAAGCATTTAAAAGGTCTGACATTTTCTTATCAGACCATTTTCTAGCCACACCAAAATACCATTAGAAAATAACACAAAATAATAACCAACCAAATCATTTAGAAATTAAAAACAGATGTTTTAATAATTTACATCTCAAAGAAGAAATTATAATGGAAATTAGAAGAATCAAAACTGTTAATAGTGAGAATACTTGTAGAGTACACCAGCACAATATTTAGAGGGGAAAGTTATTACCTTACATCCATATACTGCAAAAGGATAGTGAACGCTAATTAACCAATAAAGTTAGAAAAATAGGGTAAAAGCAAAGTTCAAAAAGGAAATCTTGCAAAGTAAAGTAAGAATATAAATTAAATATAAAAGATGTTGAGAAAAAACAGCATGAGCAAAACCAGTTTTACATTAAAAAACTAATAAAAATATACAAATACTTAAAACATTGATCAAGAAAAAATTCATATCCAAATAACATATTTACTATAAAATGAAGTATAACTGCAAATAAAGATTTTTCTTACAGTCATGCAAAAAATGAATTCTGTGCTATTTTACGAAAATGAAAAGTAAAAATGTAATAATAAAATAATGCCAAACTTTTATTAATGTACCGGGCATTATTCTAAGTAGTTTACTTTTATAAAGTTATTTAATCCTGACAATAGCACAGCAGGGTAATTACTGTAATCTCCATTTTAATACGAGGCAACTTAGTACAGAGGCCTTGAATTATTTGCTCAAGGTCTCATACTTAGGAAGACGAGGGGGGGAGATGTATACTAATCACTCTTGCATATAGTAATAATATAATATAATAATAAATTAATATAATATAATATAATATAATATAATATAAATGCACTCCTAAATAAAATTCCTGCAAACAAAATCTAGCAAGTAAGAGCAGCCTTGAGATGGAGAAGAAATTTTTCAAGAAAAAAAGTGTATGTAAATCATAAAGAAAATGATTGATAAATCTAGCTTCATTGTCATCTCTAAGTTTTTCTTGACAAAAAAGAATGTAATCAAAATTAAAATACAGTTGGCCCTTGAATAACATGGGGATTAGGAGTGCTGACCCCATTATGCCATTGAAAATCCACATATAATTTTTGATGTACCAAAATTCAACTATTAATAACCTACTCTTGACCTTACCAGTGACTTACATAGCCAGTTAACACATATTTTTTATATCGTATGTCCTATATATTGTATTTGTATATAAAGTAAGCTACAGAAATGGTTATTAAGAAATGTAAGAGAGAGAAAATAAATATACTGTAAGTATATTTATTGAAAATGATTTATATGTAAGTGGACCTGCATGGTTCAAACCAATGTTATTCAAGTGTCAACTTAATAGAATGCTGGGTGGCTCAGTCATTAAGCATCTGCCTTCAGCTCAGGTCATGATCCCGGGGTCCTGGAATTGAGCCCCACAATCTGGCTCCCTGCTCAGTGAGAAGCCTCCTTCTCCCTCTCCTCTCCCTCTCCCCCTGCTTGTGGTCCCTCTCTCTGTGTCTCACTCTCTGTCAAATAAATAAATGAAAAATCTTAAAAAAAAAAAAAAAAACAACTTGTCAACTTTATAAACCAAATACTAAGAGAATAAAATTTTTGACCAAAACAGAAGATTGCATCTAGAAAAATTAAAAGCTTTACAAATTTATAACAGACAAATATAAACACTTCATGGATGAGAGGATCTTACACTTACAAACAGATGCTCAACCCCCTACAGAAATGTAGTAAAATGTAAAGTAAAATGACAACAAGTCATATTTTATTCACAAATTGGCTAGCAATATGAGAGTTTAAATCAATGGTTGTAGGAGTATATCTGAGCACACCCACTTTGGAGGAAAATTGGGCAACATATAGTAAAGTAAATGGTAATCATAACTGACCCAGCAATTCTTTTTCTGGAAAGACATTCTAGAGCATATTGGTTTTCAAACCTCTGTTGCTTTGTTCCCATTAAAACAACTATAAAATAATATTTATGTATTTTGTTATGTTTACACAATTATAAAGAAGTGACTCGTTGTATTTTAATTTGTTTAAAAAAATAATTGTTGCATTCATTTTTAAATCTGTCTACTGAAATTCAAATACCATGCGATACCCACCGCCACCCACAATAAAATGCAGAAATAAGCTCTCTAAATTCCTGAAATGTTACACTGTTTCTCTTAATCCTTGAATTTGTATGTCCATTCCTACTTCTCTCAAAGAAATTGGTACTAAGTAATTATTTTTTGGGACTTGCTCACCCTATCATATACTGCTGCAAAATATAAATGTGACAAATTGTAAATATTCTCTGTTTATAAAATGTAGGTCATAAAGCTATAGTATCCAAGAATCTTTTGACAAAATAACTGACAATATTCAATAAAATAGAAAATGCTCACTCACCTCTAATATAGGATCCCGGCATTGACCTGTTAGCAAATAATATAGAGGCTTTTACTTTCTTTTTCTTCATATTATGGAGAACGTGCAGCTGGAACACACATCAAGTTGTGGGTCACTGACTAAGTTAACTCTTATTGCTAAGCATGGAGAGATAATGGGGGACAAGTTACAGAAAAAATCTGTCAGAGTGTTAATTTTACAAATTATAATTCCAAACAAAATGAGGGGAAGCCTGGATTAGATAGGTAGATGATAGAGAGAGATAGATAAATAGATGGACAGATAGGGGCAGGGTTCAAAACTTTGCCATATGTTTTGCCCATAATGAATTAGGGTCCTACAACCTTTAATGGTTTTTATTGACACCATTGGCTGTGTTTTCATGGGAAGGCCCCAGCAGCATTGTCTTCTCAACAATAGTTTGGGAGTAGAATGGGCAGGATCATTAAATATTGATCATCAAGCCTGTTGTCTCTCTTTCAGGAAAGTCCAACACACCCCCTTTCTAGTTTTACCTTTGACATAAGACAGTGAAAGACACTAGTATTTCAAAGTGTCCCTTTGTTCGTTTCCCTAGAGGATTTTCAATTGCAGTGCAATGCACCACATAAGATTGAGGGTGGGAAAGAATCACTCCCTTGTGTGTAAAGCAGAGGAAAGGAGGTTGTGAAAGGCAGTCAAGAAATAGGGAGAATGTAGCATAGAGGAAGGACAGACAGAAAAAGAAAATAACAAGATGCTGGATTTAAATAGTCATAGAAAACTGAATTAAATGTAAATGGTTTAATCTCTAATTAAAAGACAGGGATTGCCAGGTTGCATAAAAATGCAATGCTCAAATGTACATCATCCACAAAAGACCCACTGGACCATGATGTAGACAGTTTTAAAAGTAAAACATGAAGGGCCCCCTGGGTGGCTCAGTGGGTTAAGCATCTGACTTTGGCTCAGATCATGATCTCAGGGTCCTGAGATAGAGCCCTGTGCTGGTCTCCCTGCTCAGTGGGGAGTCTGCTTCTCTCTCTTCCTCTGCCCCTCCTCCCTGCTCCTTCTCTCCCTCTCTCTTGTTCACTTTCTCTCTCTCAAATAAATAAATAAAATTTTTTTAAGTAAAATCATGGAAAATATATATTGTGTTAGCATTAATCAGATAGCTAGATTGGCTACATTAATAGCAAATGAAATTGACTTAGCAAAATAAGTATCAACAGAGATTTTTTAAAAAGACATTTCACAATGATAATAAGAAACAAGGATGATTCATCAGGGAGACAATACAACCATACACATGTGTGCCTCAAATAACAATGTCAAAATCCCGGAAGCCCTGACAGATAGAACTGAAGGGAGGAATAAACAAGTCTGCCTGTGGGTTTCACAGTCATCTCTCAGTAACTAATAGAACAAGGAGATAGAAGTCAGAAACAACACCAACCTGACACAGTTGATATCCATATAGAACAGTCCACCCATGGACAACGAAATACACATTCTTCTCAAATGCAAGTAGATGCCATACTGAGCTGCCAGAAATTTTTACAGTAAATTCAAAGGAATTAAAATGATAAGATCATGTTTTCTGGTCCAAGCAAGATTAATTTAAAAACTGGTAAGAGAAGGATACATCCCATTCTTCCTGCCCTGGTGGACTTCCTTTCCACTTCTCTGCCCCCGCCACAGTAGGCTTCTCACTCTTCTGCTGCAGGAGGCATGCTCTCTCCGAGCCTTGGCTGGACCCTCACTTCCCATCTACCAGAACACCCCCCCAGGGCGACCTTACCCCTTCTAAAGCCTTCTGGCCATGACCGTCCCTGCTCAGGGTGGGACGTGCAAGCGGGGTGGTGAAATGCTATGGAATGTGCACGGGAGAAGGTCATACCCAACTACCAAGGAATTCAGAACACTGTCCTGTCACTCAGGTTCAGCAAATCATGTTCTCAAGTGTGGAATGTTGGCCAAAGTAATCTCTCCAACAGTCTTCAAGATTTGGTGTGATTATAATATAATATTTTTGTCTGCATTCACTATACTGTACATTAGATCTCTAGGACGTATTTACTCTTCATGGCCAAGTTTGTACCCTTACACAACGTCTGTCCCATCCTCCATCCCCCAGCCCTTGGTGAGCAGCATTTTACTACATCTTAATTATTCCAACCACTAAAAAGAGATGATAATTACGTGAAATCATAGAGGTGCTCATTATCACGTAATGGCAATCATCACAGTACATGAATGTATCAATGTGTGCACTTAAATGTATACTATTTCAAATACATTTCAATTAAAAAAAAAAAGACTTGGTGTAGAAATAGACACAACAGGATGAATCGAAGAATGCAAAGCCATCCGTATGTCTCCCTGGTGTGTTCTTTCCACGGAGCTGGGTCGTATGCTCACACTCCCACCACTGCAGTCGCCATCTCCCGGGCTAGCCGCGTGCAACCAGGCACAGCACCGGGGAGGCATGCCTGGCTGGCTTTCAAATATGTTATTCTTGGTTGGCTCTGTCAGTGGAGCATGTGACTCTTGATCTCTGGGTTGTGAGTTCAAACCCCATGTCGGTATAGAAATTACTCAAAAATAAAATATTTAAAAATAAAAAAATTGCATGAGTAATAAAATGTATTATTCTTATACATTTGAACAAAGATATCTGCAATTTAACTTGTAAGAGTCTGGACCACGTAACAATTTATATCTAAAGATGGAAACAATGTACCTTCTCCTAAATCATTTGGGTGAATTTTGTCATAAAGCAAAACATCTTTTAAATCAAGGCAAGATTTAAATGTGTACATGTAGGGCTTTAATAGTTTAAAATCATAAAACAAGTTTGATTTTTTTCATTACAAACCTCATTTGAGTTTATGGCCTCTGTCTTCTATATCCTGGACTTTGTTAGTTTAATTATATTTTATACTCAACCTGTTGATACACAGGTTTTTTTTCAAGAGCTACTGTCGCCATTTGGACTGATTGTGAAGCCGTACTGGTCACAGTCCCTATGCTCCGCTAGTTTCTTCTTTACTATAATATTATAATAATGAGTATCATTATCTTGTTCTTAATTTGGCTATTTTGATTCCTTTCATAGTCAATTAAAGCATGCCTTCAGGACTTTTTTCCCTAATAATTACATAGAATTTTCTAAGTCTCTAAATTCATGAGATACATATTACTTTTATATTTGAATAAAACTCCAGTGGGTACAGAATTTTTGAGAAAATTGTCCTTCCTTATTTACTTTTGGCGAGTTTCATGTTACATTCCCCTCTGTCCATAGGCCCCGGCTTCATTAACGTCCCTGTCTTCTTATATTATCTCGCGTGACAACTGATGCAAGCCTGGTTTTGGCTTTATTTTTTATTTTATCTGAAGTTCATAGGCTGTTTCTTTTTCTACACTTGAAAATAAAATTTTTAAAAAAGGACAGAATATAATTAGGCCTAATCATACTACTTTTTTCTTCTGACACAACTATTTTTAAGATACACAGTGATCTTTTTCCAGGAAAGTTTTCTAGGTATTACTGATATCCTGACACATTGTTTTGATTTAGTAACTGTGATTTCTTTTTTTTTATTTTTTAGATTTTATTTATTTATTTATTTATTTGACAGAGATCACAGGTAGGCAGAGGCAGACAGAGAGAGAGAGGAGGAAGCAGACTCCCGGCTGAGCAGAGAGCCCAATGTGGGGCTCGATCCCAGGACCCTGAGATCATGACCTGAGCCGAAGGCAGAGGCTTTAACCCAGTGAGCCACCCAGGCGCCCCTAGTAACTGATTTCTAATAGTAATTACCCACATGGTAGAAATCCTTTTTTGTCTTTGTCATTTACTGCTTTTCAAGCCTCTGAGTTTTTTCCCTGGATGTTCTGGAAGAGGCTCAGGTCTACCCCTCACGGGACTGAAGCCGCATCCTGCAGCAGGGACTCCCGTCTGTACGCTTACGATAGGAGTTCAAGTGCAGCATCAGTTTGGGACCTGCCTTGGCTTTTTCTCCTGCAATTTAACTTCTTTCCTGTGGCCGCTGCCCTCCCACTCTCTTTCATAGCAAAGGTAGCGTTCTGTCCTCTCACAGAGGAAATGTCCTTCTGCAAACTGCGCCGTCTGAGAGCGGGGCTCTTTCTCCGGACTTCTGCGCCCCTGCATACCCCCATACTCAGAGCCAGCTCCAGGCGCACGTGCTGACCCCTTCTTTGGGCTTAGTCATCTGTGAGGATGGGCAGGTGGACCGAAGGCTGCTGTCTGCTCCCCCGCAGAGCGCCTGTGCACACACGGCCCCTTCGGCAACCGGCAGACTCCACTCCTCGCATCTAAACCAAACTGTCTATTCACTCAACCTGTGTCAGGGCCTCAAAGACGCCCTCACCCACCAGGGACCCTAATGGCCAGAAGAGAAAACTGTTCCTATTCCCAGTGTTGCTTTTCTTACTACTGTGGGGAAACTTGTACATGAACTCTGTGCGAGGCAGAGAACGGCACCTTCCCCTGTCCCACCCTCACCCTACAGCCTGCACAGCTGGGGGCCACTTTCTGTGCACCCACCTGCTCTGCTGGTCAGAGGCAGAGGGCAGGACTCTGGCCGCTCAGGAGGTGGTGGGGGAGGACAACCACCTGGGCTCCTGGGCAGGGCGATGTCCAGGGGCCCAGAACTCAGGTGACGTGTCCGGGTGAGTGCGTCCCTTGCGCTGCTCTGGGCGGGAGGCTGGAGTTTCTGTCCAGGCCTGGGCCTCACATTCCCGTGTGGTGGGTGACGCAGATGAGGAAATCCATGCAGGCCAGGTCAGGCTCAGATTGCTGAGTGCCAAATTTACTCATTAAAAAACATCTAAAAGAAAAAGATTTTTCTAATGGCAAAACAAGCAACAACAACAAACAAAACCCAAACACCACTTTGGAGACGACATTGGGTTTCAATAACCCAGCCCATCTTGTCCTCGGTTACTACACCAAATAATAAAACAACCAAGAAGAAAGTCAAGTCATTGTTTCCGAGGCGTAATACGTAAATGCATTTTTTTTTTCTGATCAAGGGTGCTGCTCCTTCTGAGACTGCCCTCAGACCGTCCCTGCCATCATTCCCACTGCCCCAAGCACACCTGCTGACCGACTGTCCCCTTTCTTGCTAAGACACCAGCCAGGGCCACGGCTAGACCCTGGGCCTCTCCAAGACACAGCCCATGGACATCAGCCTTGCAGAGCTCCTGTCAGCTAACAGGAGTGTCCTCGGAATCAGAAATATATCCGTGATGTCAGATCAGACATACTGTTTTGTTTAGTTTTCTTTTGAAAGTCCGTGTATCACATCCAAGTATGCAAATTGGTTGGATTTCTGACAATGTGGGCCTTTGTGTTGGTACAAATGAGGACATCCTCCCCCTGGAAACCCACAGCTCAGCTGCAGAGACCCGCTGAGAACCTGGGACCCCGATGATGAAGCCGGGTGTGCACTGAGACTCAGAATCATGGCAGAAGCTTCTGGAAAATCTCATTTTCCCCTAAAAATTATTGAACCATTATTTTAACTTCCTTTGCCTAATTTTCTCTTGGAGAGCCACAGCCCCCACTTGCATGTTAAGGTACATTTCATGGAAGCCCCAGTCATGGACTATTTGAGTATTAACCCTGGGAACAGAGTTGTTATTCAACTACAAAAAATTTAAAATATAGATATACATATATACAATGAACGAGATTTTCACAGGTATTGATTCAACCAGCTTAATTTGTGTAATATCTGTGTGTACGTTCGTTAAGTCATAGTTCTATGAGGATATATTTAAAGAAATATTATTTAACTTCTTATAAATTAATAAGTCATTAGGAATCAATAACTCTCAACATACGTATGTGCAGCAAAGTGCGTTTTACAGAAAACCAACCAGGGAAAACTTAAACCCCCAGATGACCTACTATTTATAAGTTACATTTACCCGAACACTGATGTAACACGTGGGCAGGGCTCCGTTCGCCAGCAGTTTGCTCAGCCAAGTCAAATATCATGGCAACTTTTGAAATAACTACTTCTAAAAATTTATCATAATTCCAGACATATTTCCCCGAGGAGACCAGGTCGGTGTGTTGTTAATGCGGTAGCAGCCACCACACTCTAGAGTCCGAGCCCTGACGGGCGCCCGTGTTCCCCACGATCAGCGTCGGGTTGAAACCGACTGCGCCACGGCCTGGCCCTCCGTCCTTCATTCTCAGAGCAGCGTCCGGTATGCGGAGGAAGTTTTGCGGAGGAGGTTCTGCGGCGGTTAATGGCACGAATGCCACCGGTGCCCACACCCCCTCACTCCCCACACGCTGTGGCCACCCCCCCACACAGCCACCCCGCTCCCAGCCCCGGCACACACACCCCGGCACACACACCCTCACACACCCCCCACACCCTCTTCTAGATCAGCCAGCTGGGGGCAAGCCCAGCCCAAATCAGCAAAGCCGCCTGTCCCACCTGTCTCCTACCGCAGACACCTGTGGAGCTGAGGTCAGTTAAAGCTCGCCCAGATGGGCGCACCCTGGACCAGCCCGACTCAGGACGATGCCTGGGTTTTCGAGTCCGCCCCCAGAGTCTGGGGCTGCTGCCATGCACTGCCCCTCCCTCAGGTGGCATGGGGGACGGCCGGTCACTGTGCTCTGCCTGCCACTGGGCCATGGCACACAAATCCACGCAGTCCCCAGGAGTCCCTTTACGGGGACCTGAGCCTTAAGCAATCTTCGAGCATAGTGAGTGCAGCAGGGCTGACTCCTCCAGGAAGTCCTCCCATGACGTTGTTGGTGGGAGTCCACTCCTGTCCCTGCTGTCCCAGTGTCCCTCCTATCCCTGCCCTCCTGCTGGAGTCTTCCCTGAGGCGTCTGCTAGTCTTCCAGTAGCGACTCAACCACAGCCACTGTCCGTCGATTCTGCTTCCATCCCAGAGAGCACAGTGGGGCCCTGCACCCCGCTCGGGGGTTCAGTGAGGGGCGGCGGCAGGGGTGCCCTGCCCCGCTGCTGAGGGCCACTTGAGCAGGTAGGAGTCTGGCCTGGGCACTTGGGCTGGACCCTTGGCCCACCATGCTAGGTCACTTTGGGCCGATGACTTACTTCCTCATCTGTCTCCTCTGCAGTGAAGCGGGTCAGTAACAGAACCGCTTGTGGGAAATTCTTGTGAGGGTTTAATCAGAGAATGTATGCGACTTCTCAGCAGCTCTGAAAGCCATCGCAATGTGTCAGCATAAGGATGGGGGGAGTGGGCTATCACTGGGGCCAAGACAACATGCACAACTTGGCATCTGTCCCCGGAAGGAAGTGGCACCTGTCCTGGGCATTGCAGGACGAGGGCAGCGTAAGGTAGGGGGGATGCTTCCTCCAGGCAGACCACAGGTGCTGGAGAAGACCGAAGCCTTGCAGAGCGGAAGGAACCCGGCCTACCTCGTGGTGACTGGAGAGGCGCAGGGGTATGAAACAGGAGGTGGTAGAGCCCCCAGAGGAGAGGCCGTGGAGTCTGGGGCCACCTGTCAGGGCTGTGGTTCTGTGCTTGGGACAAGGGCACGGGAAGGACTGACAGGATTAGGTGTATTGTTGGATGAGAGTGTTCTGTCTGTAGTAGGACGGTGTGAGGAACCAGAAGCGGGGAGGCAGACCGGCAGCTGGGTGGCAGGAACAGGGACCCGGGCAGACTGGGATGGGTGTCTCACCCAGGGTATGACCGGGGGTGGAGGAGGCGGACAACCTGGGGACACCCTCACTATGGGGGTGGGGGGAGGAGAGGTTCACGGTCCGAATGGCCAACTGGGGACACGCACAGTGGGTGGGGAGGATGGTGGGATCAGGAGCTAAGATTTGGGCATTTCCAACCTGTGACGTGGTTGTGAGACTTCTAAGGAGAGCTGGCTGAGGACGGCTGGCTCTCTGAGCTGGGAATCCACGGGGAGACGGGCGCTGGTCATAGAGACCTTGGGTCCTGGAGATGTGGACTGTGTGGGGCTCCATGAAGTGGGGCAGGGACCACAGCGAGAGTCCAAGGGCGATGAGGTCGGGCAGACCGTCTGACACACATCCCGCAGGCCAGACCTCGGGACAGCTCCCCTCTCTGTGACAGAACCGCCTCCTCTGCCCTGCGCCTTCTGATCTGTGACGGGTTTGGAAAGTTCTGTGGGCTTCTAAATCCTGTAACAGGAGCAGGCATTCTCTGAGAACAGTCACCCCAGGAGTGTCCCGCATCACACGCTGGGGATTCACCTCGGAGAGCCATGACCTCTACAAGTCCCTGCACAGAATGCTCACGTTTGCTTTCTTGGTCCTGGCCATGCAGTTTATTGGTGAGTTTGCTAGTGGTCTGGGTTTCCAGTAAGTAAAATGATACTATGATATTATAGGAGAAATATAAGTAAAGAGGGGAGGCGGGCATATCCTCATGGTAAAAAGGGAATAACCCTCAGTGTTGGCAAGATTGACGGACAGATATCACTTGCAGAAGGATTCCTGTACCTAGAGCTATCTGAATTCATTCTTTCTCTGGCAAATGGCAATTGAACGAAGGCCATAACTATGTACTGAATGGCTTCTGTTTCCATCTCTGCGGCTGGTGCTCAGGAGACTGGAGTCACACGTCCGATGACATCGATAAAAGATAAGAAATCTATCCATCGCCTTGTCTGAAATCCTCAGCATATATTGAATGAAGGCAAGGTTGTGTCCCATAAGAAAATCTCAAAAAGTCTATATATATCATCAAGAGCCTGGCTTCTGAAAACGTAGCTTTTGGAAATATGGCCCTGTCAACTCTGCATGGATGTAATTGTTGCAGGTACAGAGGACACGCATGTGCAAACACACATGCACACAATATCTAGCAACTTATTCCAAATTTTGTGGCTTTTTATTATTAATGTTTTTATTTTTATCATAGCTAATATTTTTCAAGATCTTGTTCTGTGCCCAACTTGAGAAACCTCTTATGTACTTTGTCTCACTTAATAGTCATTAGTAACTTTTGATGTGGGTGTTTGCATTTCACAGATGGGGAGAGTCACGAAATTTGCCCAGACTCACCTTAATTGCCTCACGAGTAACAGAACATGTGCGTTTCAACTCAGGAGCATCATGAGATCCTCACACTCAGACCTTCTAACACGAACGCCATCACCCTTCCGTGGAAGACAGACGCTGCTTACTTGCTTATCGATGTGATAGATGTCCCCAAGTGGACTTTGCAGGTCTCTCAGGGTCCCAGCCTGGGGAAAGACTGTCCAGTGGGCAATCTGCTGTTACCCCGAGGCCATCCAGACTGACAGTCTGGAGCCCGTGGCTCTCCCGCGATCGGAAGCCCCGGAGGGAGAGCTGTCGCCGGCACGTCGCTCTGCTCCCTGGCCCCACCCCGCTTGCCTCCTGCCGACCATACAACGCTCAAATGAGCATCACCAATGGAAAGAGAAGCAAAGCCTAATTCTGAATCTGAACAAAGATCATAACCTCCTCCTCTCCTCTTCTTCTTGCTAACACAGATAAAGCACATTAATTAATAATAGCTATTCCGGGTGACTTGGCACCAAGCCAAGAGCTTCCTACTGACCTGCCAGGGGCCAGATCTCCAGAGCAGCAGATTGAGTGCAGACCCCAGATCAGCAGGTCCGGGCTGGGTCTGCCTGTCTACCCAGCTGGTCTGCAAACCACACATTAAGTATGTTAAGTGGTGAGGCTCGTGGGGTGATAAGCATCTGGTCCCCCTTGGGGCTGGCAGTCTGGTGTGGCTGGGCCCTCGAGACGGGTGCTTCACACCAAAGTAAACGCTGTGTATGTCTGGGTGAGACTAGTGCCCTCAGGGTCTGAAGGCTCTCCCTGCAGCTCCACGGGGCCCTCTAACCCCTGGTGCACCCAGCCCCGACTCTGGGACACCCTTGTCCTTTGCTGCTTCTGTGAGTACCACACAGCCCACCCTGGACATAGGTCAGCAGACCATGGGACATCCACATCGTGGGCACGTGGGACGCTCAGATTACAAACAGGGGAGTCAGTGAGAGGACGCAGATTACTCTTGGGTAATGAACAGGACGTGTGCGGAAGAGCCAAGATTAAATGTCACTCTCGAAGGAGAGGTGGCTCCCTCTTTGGAGCTCTGATGAGGGAGATAGTCTAGGAGGGGGACACAGAACGGGGACGCGCGAGCACACTGGGAAAATGAGTAGCACAATCACTCTGGAACAAGATATTGGTGGAGGATATTGAATTCCGAGCTTGAACTAGCACAGAGATGAGGTGATGCTCTGTGACTGTTTTGGTGCAAGAACAACAGAGCATAATATTTGCAATAAGAAGGTTAGTTTAGATGCAATACCCAGCAGGCTTTTCTGCACACATTGGCAAGCTGAGTCTCAATGTGTACGGAAAGGCAAAGGACCTAGAGTGGCCCAAACAAGCTTGATATGGAAGAACAGAGTCATAGCGTTTGCGTTTTTATTTCCTGACTTACTATAAATCTCTGCTAACCAAGGTGGTGTGGGGTCATTGTAAAGGACGTCTGCTAGCTGACAGCATGGAAGGGTCCGGAAGCTCCCCCGCGTCTGAAGTAAAAATTGATTTTCAAGCACAGTGTCAAGGGAATTCACAGTTTTCAACAAACAGTGTCTAAACAGCTGCATGTCCATGTGGGGAAAACCTAAACTAACCCAAACCTCATCCCTCCCGTCCCACAGTGTCAGTCACGAATTCACGATGGATTATAAACCCGAACAGATAGTGAAGTTGATAAGCCTTTTAGAAGGACGTGTAGAAAGAATTTTTCACAACTGTGGGGTTGCAGGGATTTCTTAAATAAGGCACAAGGTGTATTAACCAAAAACGAAAAGCATTGACAAATGGGTCTTTATCCAAATTTTAAAACTGTGATATTGAAAACACCGCTCAAAAATGCAGGTGAGAAGCCACAGAGCAGAGCAAGAACGTCCACGCCCGCCCCGACGAATGACCCACGCGCAGAGACAAGCCGCACCGCGTCGTGTAGAAGACGCGAGACGCCCCAGGCCAACCGCCTGGCGACACGCTTCAGAAGGGAAGACAGACGGACAGCCGCACGCGCACAAAGCCGCTCACTATCGTTCGTTGTCGGGAAAGCGCAGCTCCAGACGCCCGTGAGAAGCTACCTGAGACCCAGAGGGGAGCGGGAATGGAGGCCGGGCCCAGGGCGGGGGTGCGCAGCCAGGGCGGTTCAGCCGGTCTTGTTGAAATCCGCCTACATTCCACTTTGAAAAACCTTTTGGCATTTTTACAATAAAGTCAAACATACACTCTCTCCACAAACCAGGAATTCCAGCCTTGGGCGTTCGCTGAAGAGAAGTGAAAATGCTGTGCACGAGAAGACGTGGACGGGAAGCCCACAGCCCTGCGTCCGTCGTGGCCCTCAGTGCGCGCAGCGCCGGGTCGGCCGGGACGACGGCCCGCGCGGGTGCACCTGTTCGCCGGGCCGGGCGCGTCGCTGCGCGGCGAGGTGCGCTGGTCGCGGCAGCCACGCGGGGCTCTCCCCGACGTGAGGTCCCGCGGAGCAACCCCAGCAGCAAAGCGCGATTCTGTATCATTCCACGGAGGTGAGATGGAAGGACGTGGCCCTCCTGCGGCGTGAAATTCAGAAAGAAGTCTGAGCAGCGGGGGGCCCTGGGCAGGACTGCGACAAGGGCACAGGACCACCGCTGCTGGGGCGCTCAGTGGGTTAAGCCTCTGCCTTCAGCTCAGGTCATGACCTCAGGGTCCTGGGATCGAGCCCCACGTGGGGCTCCCTGCTCAGCGGGGAGCCTGCTTCCCCCCTCCCTGCTTGTGTCCTATCTCTGTCAAATAAATAAATAAAATGTTTAAAAAAAAGAAAGAAAGAAAGAAAAGAGGGCACAGGGCCAACTCTAGTGATGGAAATGCTCCTCTTCTAGGCGTGGGTGCAGAGTCGTTCAAACTCATACCGCCCAACGCTACTGTCTGCACGTCCGCTGTTTACCTGCAACGCTGGGAGCGGAAGGGCCAGGGGAGAAGTAGTGGGCGGACAGGTCAGCGAGGGGGGACCGCACAGGTGGGGTCAAACAGCGGGGCGGGGCTGGTGGGTGCGGCCCAGGCAGGAGTCTCCTCTGCGCATCCAGAACATCTCTCCGTCCCCCGTTCAAATCCTTTCATGCTCCCAGGAGAGACGACTTCAGCGGACACAGATAGCACCGTTTGTATTTGCACGTGTCCCCCTGGGAACGTATGTGAGTGGAAGGGAAGCTCCTCACAGCGGATCTGAACCCGAGTAAACACGCACACACACAGTTTCTGAATTGCTTTCCCCCATCTCTGCGATCTCGTCCCCAAGCCAACCCAAAAAAGGGTGCAGTCTGTTTGAAAGGAGGGTGCTACCTGAGAAGAAAACATGACTAGTTCTCCAACAAAGCTTTCCAAGCACATCGTGATCACAGGTCACTTTTACATAGAAGGTTCTGGAATCTGCTCCCCCCGGATCCCTACCTTCCATACACACAGAGCGGATCTGCAGGTTCATATACGCACCAAAAGTTTCTGCAGCCGCTCTCCTGTGCCCGACACATGGGGGTTGGCAGAGCCAGCACGGAGTCCTCATGCTGGGGACTGGGCACCACCGAGTGCTTCTGCCTGCAGGCAGGGGACACAGACCACGCTGAGCAGCCGCTGGCCCCGGAGGACACGGACCGTGTGGCCCCAGGCCTCGCCAGGTGGGAAGTAACCGTGTGGGGCCGGCACAGGAACACGTGGGCTAAAACAGCACCGCGGCCGTTAGGGTTTGTGGTGACGTCTGTGATTCCGAGAAGACAATTCTGAACTAAAGCGAGAATTCTTTACCTGCGCGCACCAGTAAGAGAGCTAAGACCAAGAAAAGCGGCAATAAGGACAAATCTTGGTGCCAGGGGGTTGCGGATCTCGGTTTGCTTTGAATACGCTTCAGCCCTGCCTATACAGCTCTGCCAAACCGTGTTTGCTCTGTTTGAGCAAAGACAGCAGCACACGGCCTTGGGACTCAAGGCATATTTCAGCATCTGAGGTTGCCTGTGACACACGGGGTGGGCGCACGTGGAGGGATGTCCAGCGGGGCCACGTCCCCCACTCCCTGGCTCTCAGAAGCTCGAGCTCCTGGATGCTCACGGGCCCCACGATCACCAGCGGCAAACAGGACACGCAAACAGGACAGGCAAACGAGACACAGACTCAGTGACTACTACAGGAACTGCCAAGAAGAAGGTCTCTGTGTCGATTTGCTCCATGAAAAATACATAATTTGGCTTTCTAACAAAATCAACAAGAATTCTAGAGAATGATGCAGTGAAACAAACTAAATAGAAAAAAAAAAAAGGATTTAGTCTGAAATTTTACATGACATGAATACACTCACCAGAGAGAGAGGTGAGGTCCTGAGTACAATCACGTCTAAATAGTATTGATTAATAGAAGGAAAAAAACCAAACTTGTATATAAAAGTAGACGAGAAATGAAAATAACTCACCACAACAAAACTGTTGACATTATTTAATAGGGCAAGAAACTATTTAATTTAAAAATTCATGCACCATGTAATCCCATATAATCAGACTGATTTGTTCCACTGGCAAGCTCCAGGTTTGAACTATATTCAGTTTGGGTCCAACTTGCTCTGTAGGCTCTAAATTGAAGCCGCACCACATTGTCGAACTGATAAACACACTAACAAAAATTACACAAGCTTTTGGAAGTTCAATTAAAAAAAAAAAAACTTAGATGGCTACTTTCTCTCCTTTTATAATGTTGTAGTTCAATTGTCTGAACTACACTGCCATTGTTATGTAGAGAAATCCAGAACAGCCCTGACGCTTCCGGATTAAGTTACCGTATTTTCAAAGGATCAAAGTAATTCCTGAGTTACCAAATGACATGGAAGCCTTCACGTTAAGTCACCGACTGGGTGGTTACCAGGAAAATATGGCTAATGCTGGGTGAATGTGTGTGTGAGTGTGCCGGTGTGAGTTGTGCATGAGGCCACGTGTGCACGGGTGTGTGTGTAACATGCTTAACAATGAGGCCCATGCAACCTCAGCCTTATGTTACACTCTCTTAACTGAAAAATAACTCTTGACGTCTTAATCTTATTCAAAATTTTAGATCAACGATTATATTATTTCCAAACCTGTGTCATGGGTATGTTTCCCCCTGGTGTGTTTGTATCTCCATAAAACAAGGCCAGAAATGTGTGTTTAATCCCGGAAACTGAAGTCATGGGCTGGTCAAAGCTATATTCCTGTCCAGTCACCGATTTTCAACTTGAAGAACAATACTGACCAGGAAAGCTCTCCTAATCGCTGGTGGGTGTCGCCAGCCGCTGACTCGGACAGCGAGCTCACCACACCGACAAGGACATGCCGGGCAAAACTCGCAGGTTAGAGAGCGAGGCCCCTCCGCGCCTCTCCTGCCAAAGGTCTTCATCACTTGAGTGGTCGTTGAAGGGATACCGAGGGCCATAGTACTATCTCAGTGAAGTGCCTGGGTCCGGGGCTGAGGCCCACGCCACTGGCCTCCCCACCACCCCCGGGACTCCCCCGCCCCAACCTCCCCACCTGGCAGATGATGCTGTCTGCTCTGCCCTGTTTATCCCAGCAGGTGCCGGGAAGCCCATTTTAAAACGCACCAGCGGATGGGACCTGTGGGCTAAGTGCCAGCCGCACACGGCGCTCTGTCAGAGGAGCTGACCCCCGTCCACAAACAGGAGCGGCTGTGTAAATGCCATTTTCTTGACATAAATAACAGAAACATATGGCTCGAGACAGGAAGTGAGGGTGACCTGGGCAGAAGGATGTCCCGTTCAACGAGTGCCGATATTTATGGCACGATTTTGCCGGACAGAGGCAGGAGGGGCGGTCCGCTAATGACTTTTTCATGAACCTGCCATGGCACAGGCCGCCGCGGGAAGGCCTGCTCATGCCTGAGGCCCCACGCCTGCTGCTAAGTTTGGTCGCTGCTGAGGACGAAGATGTCCTTTCCGGAGGCCAAAACTGGGTTGCTGCACCCCCAAGCCACACTGCAGCCCGGCACATTCTCAGAGACGGCAAGTCTCCTGTAGGCCACATCCAAGGAGACCGCTCCCTTTTCTGCATTGTGTGCAGTCCACGTCCCCATACTCCGTCCTGGGGATGAGGGGTGCTTGGACCATGTGAATCCAGCGTGGACAGACCCACCTCTGACACAGCTAGAGGCGTTAGGCCTGTTTCCCATCCTGTCATGGGGTTTCCAGGCCACCCCAGTGCACCCCAGCCTGGGGTCTGTGTGCTGCTGTCCTCCCACAAGCAGATGAGCAGATGTCCCCCACGATGGCCACGTGTCTTCCCGTCCCACCCTTGAAACCATGTCCTTTTAACAGAGCTGAACATGGCAAATATTTAGTGACTGTTTTGCATGAAGTTCTTCAGGGGATTCTGAGCTTGGGGGAGCTGACGGCCTGCATCCCGTGTACAGAGAACCCCACCGGGCATGGTCATCACAGACACACACTCTCACTTCCCATCAGGCCGGAGAAACACTGCTTTCCTCATTCAGAGATAAAACAAAACACACATAAAAATGTAAGAAGCGTGTGCATGGCCTTGTGCATAGTGCCCAGCCCTCATCCCCTACCTCAGCCCTCCCAGAGCCCGACCTCTCCACAGGGCTGTCTCTCCACCCGCTTGAGTCTCCAGGGTCCTCGCCCACATGGTCACATTGTCTCTTAAAATTTAGGTCCCTCTTCCTTCTCCAAATAGCATGGGTCCTGCCAGGGCCCCCGGTGTTCGTACTCTGTCCCATCAGCAACAGGGACCCTGTGCCGCATCCTTGTGTCTCCTGGTCTCCCCCGACATTCCCTCACAGTCTCTTACCTCTGTAGTACCAGTTCTTCTGTTTGAACTCAAAGAAGTGCTCAGGGCTCTTCTTTCTGCTGTCCACACAGAAGCCCTGGGTCGGGGCTTTCCAAGCCCTGCAGTGAGCAGGGGGCTCTTGTGAAAAGGCAGGTGCAGGATTTGGCAGGTCTCAGAGGGGCCTTCCTCTCACCAGCTCCCAGGCAGGCTGGCCGCGCTCGTCCCTGGCCTCTCCAGGGAGCAGGAACAATAGCGATTCTCCAGGCCACAGACTGGACGTGCCCTCCACAGGCTGATGACTTGTGAACTTGTCTCTTCAGTCTAGTCGGGACTCCGTGGCCCCAGGCGTTAAGCGCTATGTCTACTTGGATGTCTAATGGACCCCTCCAGATCGCCCTGTCTGCAGGTGAGGCGCTGCACCTCTATCCTGGGACCAGCTCGGGCCCCTGGCCCAGGTCGTGAAATCAGCACCCTTTCCAAGGTGGAAGCCAAGTCCTTAACCACATGCGTGTCATCAGAAAATTCTCTTGGCGACATTTCCAGGGCATCCCTGAATCAGACCATTTCTCCCCACCGTCCACGGCTGCTGCTACGACTGGGCCATCACCCATGGCCCAATGACAGTTCAGTCTCCCTGTCCAGGCAAGGCCTCCAGGAGCCTCCTGCCACCCAGCCACCAGACTGGCCCTTCACGACCTGGGCCAGACTGCCCCTTCTCTGCCCAAGGAGCCCCACAGTACCCAGAGGAATGCCCAGGTCCCTTGTAGCCCCCTCTTGGGCCACCCCCCTCTTCCCTTTCCCAGCTCACCCACGCCAGCCCGTCTGGCCTCCATGGAATTTATTAATATGCCAGATATGTTCCCACCCTCGGCTCTGGCCCTGGCCATTCTGAGTGCCTAGACACTCTTCACATGGGGCCCCTGGAGCAGAACTCGCCCCCCAACCTACCTCCACTTTGTCTCACATACCATGTCTTCAGCAGCTCTGCCCCTGCTGGCTAAGAAAGACGGGTCGTCAGCTGCCCTTGGCCTCCTCGGCCACTCCGTCCTGCTCCATTGTGTCCGGGGCGCACGCCATGCTCTTCCTTACACAGGGTTGGCCGGTCCAGTTTGTTTCTAGTTTGTGGTCTGTGTCTCTGAGAAATTAACTCCGTGAGGGAAAGGTGTGGGTCAGTTCTTGTTGATGCCCAGTACGGACACACCTGGGCAATCCATCACTCCTCACTGAACAGATACGTGATATGTCAAAGGAAAAGCACAAATGGTGGGAGAAGGATTTTATTTATTTATCTGAGAGCGACAGAGAGAGATCACAAGTAGGGTGAAGGGCACAGGGAGAATCAGGCTCCCCACTGAGAAAGGAGCCCGATGTGGGACTCGATCTCAGGACCCCAGGTCATGACCTGAGCTGAAGGTAGACACTTAACCAACTGAGACCCCCAGGTGCCCCATGCGAGAAAGATTTTTAAATCTAAAATGAATTCAAATTGATTTGTGGATCTGTGGTCTGTCATGACAAGTTTGATAGTGAAAAATTTCACTGTGTTAGTTCTGCTGGAAAACACTGAATAGTTTTGGGAGGAAATGAAGAAGAATTCTGATATGATGTTTGGCAACCCTCCAAACCCCTGGATGGTACAGCCTCTTCCTCTGCGAGTCCTACCTTCCCTGCCCCCTCACTGGCCCCTCCACTGACCACCTCAGTTCTTGTATCTGTAAGGAACTCTGAGCAGGTAGAAGAGAGTGACTTTGCCTTCCCACCCCAAGGCCCCAGACCCCGAGAATCTATACCCCTTCCCCCTTCCCACCGGCCCTATGCTTAGGCTTTCTCCTTTGAGCCAAGGCCAAACCTCTTGCAGGCCCTAATTATAGGATGGCACTCTATCTGGGTTTGCCCAGATGACTTGTTTATGCCTGCTGTCCCCCTTTCACTCTCAAAAGTGTCCTGTTTTATTTGAAGAAAAAAAAAAAAAGCTGTGAGAAACACTATGGAAATGATGAAATTTTAACACAAATTAGGAATACATTTTAGCATTGCATCAAAACTAAATTTTCTGATTTTGAAACTTGTCATGTGGTTGTGCAAAAGAACAGGAAATGGACATTGAGTTATTTATGAGTAAAAGGTCACAATATCTCCAAGTTACATTCAAAGAGCTCAAGAAAAAAAAATGCGTGTGTGCAGAGAGACTGGAAGATCAAGCAAATAAAGTGAGATAGAAAGAACTGTGCATCTGCAGAAACCATCTAACGGGTTAAGAGGAAAAGTGGCGTTATAAACCTTAAAAATAAAATGTCTTTTCTGCTTCTAGAAAGATGGAAAAGTTATGCTTATTCCTATCTCTTTCACTAAGAACAGCTGGAAACTCTGAACATGACATGTAAAATAACACAAGAAGTCCTGAAAGACAGAGGGGAGACGATATACCTGGTAGACCCCTTGGAACTCAAAGATGGACATAGAAGTGAGCTCCCCTGGTCATCTTATTGTCCCAGATATCCCAGACTTGAAGATAAAGCAGCTCACACTATGGGGAAGCCAATGGTTACGGGCAGAAGAAGCCTCAAGAAAAGCCTACTGTCTCTGGCCAGAGAACCAGGGCAGAACATCCTACCAAGATGGAAAGTGTATAGTCAGTAATTGCTCTACCCCAGCCAAACACAACATAAATACACCAGTGACCTCGTCCTCACCTGTGCCAGCTGAGACTCAACGGGAAGGCTAGACTCTGCTCTCAGAGGCCATAATGAGGCATCCCTTTACAGGAATGTTTCAGTGGAGACCTAGTGGGGATCCTGAACCCACAGGAGTCCCCCACTCTGGTGTCCTTGACACCAGACAGTCTGGTGTCCTTTTAACCTAGACACCTACCCCCACCTGGTAGAACCAAGGCAAAGTCCTCTCTCCCTTGCCAGAGCTGTGCCAGGAAAGCCCATTTAAAAGAAGGTTTAAATAAGATTTAGAGTCTCCAAATAATACCCTAGATACACAGGTTTCAGTCAAAACTCACTCAACATACCAAGTCCCCAAACTGAATGAAAAAGATAAACAGTAGATTCTAACATGAGATGGTAGAGACATAAGAATTATCTAAATATAGATTTTAGAGCATCATTATAACATCGCTTTAATAAAGTTATGAACTTTTTGAAACCAAGGGGAAAAATAGAAAAGAAACCCTGCAAAGAAATTAAAGATATTTTTTAAAAAACCATAAAGACATTGTAGAATTGAAAAATACAGTAAATAAAAGTAAATAATATTGTAAAATATAGCAGACAGCCAGTCATCAGAATGGAGGGAACAGAGGAATGAATTCATGACCTAGAAGACAGAAACATATGAATTGCCTGTCTAACCAACAATGTGTGAGTGGAATAAACAATAAACTGTCCCTCAAACATGTGAGACTATGACAGATACTTAAGATTTGTGTCACTAGAGTCTGAGAAAAAGAGTAGAATGAGAGCAGAGGGTAAAATACATGCATAAATAAATAAATAAATAAATAATAGCACCTGAAAAAAACTGCAGACTTCTCAAATTTGCCAAACTACACATAAAGCTACAATTTCAAGAGGCCTAAGAGACTCACGGCAGAATCAATCCAAAGAAATACACACCGAGATGCATCACAATCACACGCCTACGAACAGAAGACCAAATCTTTAAAGCAGCGAGACAGAAAGGGCACATTGTTCTCAGAGGAAAAACTCAAGCATTCCAGGGCTTCTTGTCAGAAACCACAGAGGCCAGAAGGAAGGTGCACATTGATTTGTGGGTTTTGTTTTGGTTTTTTGTTGTTCTTATTGCTGTTGTTCAAATTATGAAAAAAAAGCTGTTATTTCCAGTGAAAATATCCTTTTTGGGAAGAAAGAAAGGAAAATCTTTTTCAGTTGAAGGGAAATTAAGAAAATATATTGCCAGCATCCCTACACTAGAGAAACAGCTAAGGAAATGTCTCTAACCTGAAAGAAAATGGTCAGAGCAGGCAAGAGGAAAGAAACAACACTGGAATCGAGCAAGTATCCTGATAACGTGACGAAGCCTCTTCCCTCAAGTTCCCTGTGTTGCGTTGGAGAATTCAAGCAGGATATTATACCACCACCTGATGTGGTTCTAAATCTAGATCAAGGAAATTATATTGTAAACGAGGGTGGGTAAAGGGGCATATGGAAGGTCAGGTTCTGCACTGCATTCAACTAGTAAAATAGTACACTGATAAGTCCTGCATATATAACTCATACCCAGAGTAAACACTCAACAACCTGTACAGACACACACACACACAACACTACAGATAAATCAAAAATAGAACACTGGAAAGTGTTTAGCTAGCCCACAGAAAGGCAGAGAAAATAAAACAGAGAAAAAGAAAGAACAGAAAAATAAGTAAAATCTCTGACTTATGCAAAAGTTTGAAACACAATTTAAAAACAGAGATTGACAGAGAGGATTTTAAAACAATGATAGCCCCCAAAACAAAAAACAAACACCCCCCCCAAAAAAACAAAAAACAACAACCCAGTTGTATGTTCTCTACAAGAAACCCATTTTAATTATAACAATATAAGCAGGGCAACATAAAAGAGTAAAAAACAACACATATCATGCAAACAATAACCAAAGGAAACCAAACCCAAATATGGGTGACTACAGTAATAATTGGATAAAATAGGCTTCGGAGCACAGAAAATTAACAGAGACAGAGAGGTACCTTATATGATGATCAAAGGGTCAAAGAAGAATTTGGACATCCAGGTTGGTAACAGCATTATCCATAGTAGCGAAAAAGTAGAAACAAGCCACCTGTCCGTTGATTCAGAAGAATGAATAAACAAAGTTCGGTCTCTCCAGACCGCATGCTCTTGTTCAGCCTTGAGGAGGAAGGGCTTCCTGACTCACAAGACAGCACCGACGGAGCAGGAGGATATTGTGCTGAGTGAAATGAGTGTGATGAATGGATTCCACTAACGTGAGGGACCAGGGTAGAGACAGAGAGCCGAAGGAGGGCACCAGGGACCGGGGAGGGCGAGCCAGGAGAGGGGAGCTCGTGTTGAAGGAGCACGGTGTCAAGTGAACCAGGGTCCCAGGAGTCCTGGAGATGGGGGTGGCCATCCCTGCATGCGACGTGAAGGAACTTAACACTATTCCTCTGCACACGTAAGAATGCTTGGGACAGAAAAATTTGTGTTGTGTGTACGTTAACGGCAATTAAAAATAACAGTGATGGTAAAAATGTCAGGATCTGAGAAGACATGGAGCTGTGAGGCGTGGCACTGGTGTGGGAATGATGGGGGACGGACACAGGGTGTGTTCACTGAGGCCAAGTGCAACCCCAAACACTGGGTACCTGTAGAGTAAAATTCACTAACGTCCCTGCATGTTACAACCTTAAGAAATCCTTGATTGGTTCCCGCCAAGCAACAACTTAGCATCAACCCTCCTCAGTGCCTCTGTTTAAAACACAACATGAGGGCGCCTGGGTGGCTCAGTGGGTTTAGGCCTCTGCCTTCGGCTCAGGTCATGGTCCCAGGGTCCTGGGATCGAGCCCCACATCGGGCTCTCTGCTCAGCGGGGAGCCTGCTTCCCCCTCTCTCTGTGCCTGCCTCTCTGCCTACTGGTGATCTCTGTCTGTCAAATAAATAAATAAATAAATCTTTTAAAAAAAAATAAAAATAAATAAAACACAACATGAATAAAATTCATTAAGCCCCTCCAGTGACACCTGAAGTACCCTTTCTCCCCCTTTCTCCTTGCAAACTCTTGACACCTGTGAGCAGAACCGGCGGAGGGTCCCGGGGCCTGGGTGTGGCCCTGCACGGCTTCGCTAGAGGAACTTCCCCCAGGCTGTGCCGGTCAGTCCCCGACCGAGCAGCGCAGAGGAGTCGGAACCGCCAGCCCCAGAGTTTGCTCAGACCCGGAGCTGCGAGTCCGGGAAAGGCCGGGCGGGTCCCTCTGGGCTGGAGGATGGGAAAGAAGGCCCAGGGGCGGACGGAGGACCCCGCGGACCTCCGCCGCGCTCCCGCCGCGCTCCGCCCCGCTGCTCTGCCGGCCGGTCCACGGGTCAGGACCGTGATGACGGGAAGTGGCCAGACCATTCCTAATGGACTGAAAAACCATCCCCAGGCCTCGCTCGGCGGCCCCTCGCAGGACGCACAGCCCGGGTCACGACCTAGCAGGACAGTGTGGCCTCCTGTGGGCAATGCCCCGTGGCCTGGCCCTTGTCAGGTAACCTCCTACTTTCATGGAGACACTTCATTGCCGGCTGCGTGTGCGGTTGCGGCCGAACAAGAGGGACAAAACAATAGCGAGGCCCCCGGAGCCTTCCATCTGTCAGTTGGTCCCCACAGGGGCCCCCACCCAGGGCCCACCTGGCACAGCCCCCTCCGTCCCTCCCCTTTATTAGTCTAAAGCATCTCCTTAAACTTCTTCCCTTCCAAACAAGGACTGTATTCCCTCACCTTCAGAAAGCCACCTTGGCTGACCGGAGTGGAAACAGCAGTAGAGAGGGTTCGGGGGCTCCTAGGTTCCCCGTGGCATTGTGGACAGAATGAGCCATCGCAGACACAAGACCCTCAGCGCGGCGCGGGGGAAGGATTTACGGCTCATTAAGGACATGAGCTTCCAAGCTGTACAAATTTAGAAACATTCAAATACACCAGTAAGGGGGCGGGGGGAGAATAAGATATAAACCCTCATATTTAGTAGGAGTTCAGTGCAGAAAATCCAAAAGGCTAACATATACAGAGTGTGTATGCCGTGTGTGTAAATATTTACGTAGGTGGGAGAGAGGCAGGAGCCCCATACCCTGCGGCAAGCTGTCCGTGATGCAGTTTCACATCCGCATTTCTCATCCCAGGGCAGTTTTGCCCTCCTGGGGACACTCAGCTATGTCTGGAGACGCTTCTGGTTGTCACTGCTGGGGCAGGGAATGCAACTGACACCTACTTGGGGAAGTCAGGGATGTTGGTAAAGATCTACCAGTGCACAGAACGGCCCCCGGGGATGAAGAGTGATCCAGCCGACACTATTCTGAGATCAAAAAGTCTGCTCCGAATGAATCTGGAGAGATTTTCATTTTGAGCCTCAATGAGCCTGGCCATGCTATTTTTCCCTTTTGCATTCAGCCACCAGTCATAACACAGCTTCAAGTATGTTCTTACCAAGAAAGCAGGAAATCTTTTAAATAGTAGCAAAGAACTCCTTAAGCCTTCTAAAAATGCACAAACAGACCAGCCGGATTTCAGGTGTTGTTACAAAAGAAACACCACAGTCCGTTCATCCAACAGATTCTAAGAGGCCTCATCTTGTCCCTGGACTTTAGGGACAGTGAAATTACGCCAGGAAAGACACAACTGAGGCAAGCAATCTCCCACTGAATGAGATAGAACTGTGCACAGTACATCCATGGAGGCCATGGGGCAGAAGGGACTTCACCTGGGCTGGGAACCAAGAAGGTTTCCATGAGGACTTGATACTCTAACCGAGACCCGGAGAATGAGAAAGCAACCCTGAAGGGAAGTGGGGGTGTGGTGGCCGTCACAGGGAGAGGGGAAACATGTGCAAAGGCCTGAGGCACGAAGACTTTGGACTGGGCACAGACCAGCAAGGGAGGAGGTGGTGAGGCTAAACCATCGCTAAAGGGGATAGTGGTTTCTGATGACGTGAGAGTCTGTTGAGAGAGTCAGATCACACAGGGACAACCGAAGGTCACTCAGCATTTTGGATTTTTTCCCAGTGCAGTGGAAGCCTAGGTAAGAGTTCCAAGCAAGAGAAAGGAATACTCAGAACTTCATTCTGGAAAGACCCTTGGTCTGGGCATGGAGAAGAAAGGCAGGAAGAAACCCGTTTCATCAAAACGTGGGAAGATGGGCTGGGTAGGGCAGGATGGGTTGGCTTGATGTGCAGAAGAGCACAAGCATGACCCCTCCAAGAGCCCTTCCTAGAAGCCAGAAGCTAGTGAGCGAAACCAGCCCTGGAGCCCTGTCTGCATGCAGCTAGCACTCAGAGGGGAAGACAGAAAACACTGAAGAATAAATCTAATGTGTTTGGTCTGAAAGCTCTTTGGTGTTAGTGGCAAGCAAGGCGCGGGTCTGCACGGGGAGGCCCTGGGCCCTGATGTCGCTCGGAGCTCCGGGAGGATTTGCCCAAGTGGAGGTCTGATACACGGGCTCCCTAGAGAAAGCACGTGGTTGCAGAGCTCTGCTTCCTTGAAAGACTAGGAGGGAGGGGACACGCCTTCCTTTCTCCTGGGTGAGCTTACGGATGCTCCCCCTCTCCGGACACATGATGCCTTTCAGCTCGTGGGCTGCGGCAGACTTCTAGAAAATCTTTCAGGGCCTTGAGCTGTTGGTGTGTAATGAATTGACAGGCAGAGAGAGTAGTTGGGTTAAAAGAAGCATGGACTAGGGGAAGTTGTTGATTTAGGGAACAGTCAAGGTCAAGTAGGACTCCAGCTAGAGAGGTTTGGGCTGGGGTTGGATGTTAAGGTCAGAAAAGCGGCTTTGACACCGAGGGCCAGGCCCAAGGGAGGAGAGCCATGCTGCTCTGGACGGGGCAGGGCAGATAGGGAAGAAATACAAGCGCTAGACAGAGGCGGTGCCTGGGAAAAAGTCCCAGGAGCTCCTTTGCTAGGATGAGCACTTTGGTCCTGCTCAAGCTGTCACCCCCCCATCCAGCATCTGGTACATCTAGCACCGCTCTCCGGATCTGATGGGGAAGCCGGATTTTCTGACTCCTCTGGGGTCCCTGCGAGGTAAGTGTTTGCAGACAAGCAGGAGGTATTCTCATCAGACTAATATGTCCTGCAACCCTTCTCCCACTCGCGTGAGAGCTTGTCCTGTTTGGGGGGCTCACAGCAGAACACGCTAAGTGCTCTTTATATTAGTGACTCAATCTTTCTGGTGGGCTTACAAACTGACAACATCTTTCCTTTACTAGTTTGAATTTTCTGAATTTTAGAGCATTTTTAGAAGTATTTTCTAAAACTGTTTTCATTAAGCTTCAAAACTCAAGTAGATAGGCATGAGATTTTTTAAAAATCAACATCGAGCTATAATTTGCATGTAACAAAATTTGCCCATTTAAAGTATACAATGAGATGATGTTTGATAAGTATTAGACACCCAGGTAACCAGGAAAACGGTTAAGACTTCGGCATTTCTATCCTCCAAAATCCCCTGTGTCCTGTTCCAATCAACCCCGGTCCCTACCTCCAGTAGTTTAAAGACATATAAACAAAAAGCATCATGAAAATCCATGTGGTGATAGCTATAGTTCTATTTCAGGTGTTGGTCACAGGGTCTGTGAGCCCCAGGCACACTTGCTGAGGATGAAATCAGAAGATTTGGAGTGAAAGCTCAACGCACCCACACCCCCACTCTGTCACCGTCTCGCTCTTCCTACCACCTGGGACACTCATCAGACTGATCTTATTGGGCCCTAAACCAGGTCAGAGCAATGGCTCTGGAGGTTTGCTAATACCCTGATAAAACTTTTGTAAAAGCCATAGGCTTTTAAAAGTCTGAAAAGTTATCCTTTTAAAATATCTCAAGAAAAGTGAAGAAAGATTAGAATCGATGGGCTGATAGCATATTTCCAATGAAAGATCAAGTAAGAAAGCTTTAATGTAAGAAAGGGGACTTGAGAACAGAAAGGCTGGTCTCCTCGCAATAACGCTGTTGGTGACTTTCCACCCTATTCCTGAAGCAGTCTATGAATAATGAAGCTCAATTTTGCTGCAAATTTTACTACTCAATTTTACTGCCATCTGATTTGCATATCCTTGGATAACTTGGTGGTGTATTTACGTAAATCATCAACTTACCCCAGGATATGCAAATCAGAAGACCCTAGCAGCAAAATTCTTCGTCTGCGATCTGTAACAGACACAACATGTGTTGCACATAATATAGACTATATAGAATGTGTTTACATAAATTATCAGAATAACTAAAGGGAAACATTAGAGTGTGGTAGAGAGGCCAAGGCAGGAGTTTGGTGCCCCCCTGGGCTGGTTAGGATTGAACTCTGTGGACATATGGCAGCCCCATCTCCTGGGAGCCCAGCAAGCAGTGCAGAAGCAGGTGCGAAGCCCGGCACACACCACCTCGTTCCAGTGCGCCTGCGGTCACCCCGAGCCGACAACATGCACAAGTCCACTTGCCGACTCGCTGTCACGGTTTAGGTGCCCGCTAATCTCCCAGCTCTTTTCTTCTACCCCAGGGTGGAAGTTACATGTTGGGGAGAAAACTCATTTCACTGAAACTAAACTGTTTGCAGGCTCGAATTCTTGAATGGAAGCAATAATACGGGAGCATACAAGAAGCACCAAACAGCAGTCCTGTATGTGTTACAGTTTCCATTCTATGTGCTTAGGAGTTACACAAAGTAACCACTTCGCAAAGTAGTTACAGAGTGATGATCGCCAGAAACTTAAGGAAAGCTGATAGAAACACAGAGAACTTCCAGGTAAAGAGGCCACTTGTCCATTAAACGGCGAGGAAGCCAGCTCCTGCTTTCAGAGACTCGGATCCTTGGGTTCACCGGTCAGCAAGGATGGTCGCTCTGGGCTCTTCCGGTTCTGAAAGTACAGAAACCTTCTCAGTTTCCCAGTGGGAGAGGCAGGAAAAGTGGATGGAATTAGATTTCTACACATAGAGCCCATAGATGCCTTCAAAGCCGAGTCTCCTGCCAAGAGAACATTCCCCACTCTTGTTCGGTACGTGGAAGTCACTCAGATCCAAAAAGGATTGCTGGGACCCATCTCCAAAAAGCCCCGTGGAATGCCTGAGAACATCCCCCTCCAGTCCCACCCCCGGAAACAGCCCCCCTACTGATTTATTTTACCAGAAAGCCCACCCCAGAAGCAAATGCTTTTAGCTTGAAAGTGTGTCCCCCTTACACATCCAACCACGAGTCGGTCTTCGGTTGTCCTGTCTGGGTGTCAGGTCACCATGCTTCCCTGGGCGTCAGAGCCCCCCTGGGCCCATGCAGCTCGGCACCGCCGATGCAGGCTGACCTGAGGCTTCTGTTGCCGTTGGGACCCCGTGTGCCCCAGACGCTGCCACAGCGGGAGCCCAGCCAGTGTGCGTTCAACGAGGAAGTGAGTGAGTGAATAAACGAGGACAAGGTTTTAGGGACGCCTAGAGGAAGGCAGGAGACTTCTGGCTCCCAGGCCAGAGAAGAAGGAACTTGGAAGTCGGCGTTCCCATCCTCACAGGAAAAGGGCCAAACACATTGAAAACCCGCAGGCCTTCTGAGACCGCTGGAGAGGAGAGGCCGCCGGGCCACCTGCCGCTCCCAGGCTGGAGAGATGGGTGGCAGCGGAGCCTCACAAGTCATGTGTCTGGCAGAATCGGAGCTGAGCTTGGTGATCCAGGCGCACGAGGGGCCCAGCCGCAGAAGGGTGGGGGTCCCCCGGGGCCTCATAGTGAAGGGCAGGGAAACAGCCCTTCTGCTCCTGCCAGAGGTGAGCAGAAATCATTTTGAAAGATGCCTAGAATATTCCATTCCAAATAAGGCCTGCCCTCACAATAAATTACCCTATGAGAGCCTACCCTGTGGGGTTTTTATCGGAGCCCCCCGCCCTACCGACCTGAAGGGAACGCAGCCTCCCCAGCCAACCTGTCCCACCTGATGGGACAAGAAAGGAATGAGACAAGGTCCAGGACCAGTGCGGAGAGGGGTTGGCCCTGAGGGGTGTCCCCCTTACACACCTGAGGGCTGACTTCCCCGTGAGAGTATGCCATGCCCTGACTGAGCTGGGGGCCTCATTTCCGGGCTGCCCCTCTGGCTCAGGGGACGAAGGGACAAGCCTGGGTCTGGTTCTCCTGCAGCCTCAAGGCTCCCTCGGCCTAGCGCGCCAGAGACAGCCAGGAGAGACCCCTGCATGCCTCGGGACACAGTCCTGCCTCCTCGGCCCCTCTCCTGGGGTGTGAAGTCACCCAGAATCACACGACACCGTGTGGAAATCCTCCATGAGTGACTGCAAGCCTGGGCTCGGGGACGGCCCCTGCGCCTCTGGAAAGACCCCACTGGGCCCCTGGTGGAGGAGTGCACGTGGGTGGGCCCTCAGCGCACGTGGGTTGCCAGGACAGGACGTGTGGTGGCTTCCCAGTGAGGCCACGGGTCCTCCACCACGACAATGGGCTCTCCAAGGACCTGGCAGCTGGAGTCACCAGGTGGTCATGGCTCCTTGCTCGGAATGGATGTTTCTGTGTCCCCGGCTCTAGCAATGTGTAACCCAGGTGACCCTGAAAAGCACAGAAGCCCCTTATCTTAATAAAATGTAATTTACCGAGTAGTCCAAGTCCACTGCTGGCTCCACAGGGAGAAGTCGGCAGTACCGTCTTGTGCCCTGGCACATGGGGGCTCCATCACCCCTGCCCCCTAACCCCCTCCACAACCCTTCCCCTTCAGCCTGGACCATGTGAGGAGGAATGCACCTCGCGGGCTGGCAGCGTCCTCCTGGCCAGGTGAACGTCATCCAGAGAAAACAGGACCCGAGCTGCGGGCTCCACCGGGAGGCACGGCGTGTCTGGGCGGAGGGGTAGAGTCGACAAAACTCCTGGGGTGCAGACGTAAGGAAGGGCAGACAGTGTGAGAGCTGCTGTGACGGTGTTTCCGGCTGGCAGGACCGCGGGGTGGAAAGGTCTGGTGCCTCCACCTCCAAGCAGTTCATCAGGGGCTGAGTTCCCGCGAGGGGCGCACCCAGGCTTCAGCCCGGCACGGCTGGACAGAGAGCGGCGGACTGTCCCCCCACCCCCAGCCACCCATGCACTGCCCCCAACCGAGTCTTCCTGGCACCCTGTTCAGGGTGCTGCTCGTGGAAGACATCCCTGCCCCTCCCAGAAGCTCCTCAAACTGGTGTGAGTTGAGGTGAGGGACAGACGGCCTGCTGGGCGATATACTTTATATGTTCTTGTTTTATTTTATTTTATTTTTCTGTATACAAGAAGGAGAGAGATTTATTTTTAGAACTGAATTCCTTTTTAGGCGCTAGCTCACGTGATGCTGGGGGCCGGCCTGTCTGCAGTCCAGAAGGCGGGGAGCCGGCCCGGAGTTCAAATAGGAGCTGCTGTGACCGTTTGGAGCCTGAATTTCACAGAGCAGCAGTCTGGAAACCGACAGGGTCTCCGTGTGCCTGTCTTTTTTTTTTCTTTTTCTTTTCTATTTATTTATTTATTTCAGTTTTTATTTTAATTCCAGTATAGTTAACATATATAGTGTCATATTATATATACAGTCATAGATACAGTGTCATATTAGTTTCAGGTGTGCACTACAGTGAACCAGCGCTTCCGTACCATGACCAGACCTCATCCCAACTGTGCTCCTTAATCGCCATCATCTGTCTGCAAACCCTCTCCGCTGGCCCGCAGTTTGCTCTTTAGAGATAAAAGTCTATTTCTTGACTTCTCTCTCTCTCTTTCTCTTTCTCTTATTTTTTCCATTTGCTTATTGGTTTTGTTTCTTAAATTCCACGTGTGTGTGTGGCCATATAGCACTTGTCTTTCTCTGACTGAGCATGATATTTTCTAGCTCCATTCGTGTTGTTGCAAACAACAAGATTTCAACCTTTTTTTGGCTGAGTAGTATTCTGTTATATATACAAAATAACACGTCTCCCTTATCCATCCACCAGACACTTGGGCTGCTTCCACGTCCTGGCTGTTGTAGAGGATACTGCTATAATCATAGGGGTGCAGGTGCCCCTTCCAATCTGTATCTTTGTATTCTTTGGGTAAATACCCAGTAGTGTGGTTGCTGGGTCATAAGGTGCTTCTAGTTTTCACTTTTTGAGGAATCTCCATAAGTTGTTAGAGTAAGCCAGCTTGCGTTCGCACCAACAGTGCACAAAGGCTCCCCTTTCTCAGCATCCTCACTAACACTTGCTGTTTCTTGGGTTGTTGATATTAGCCATTCTGACAGGTGTGAGGTAACATCTCATTGTGGGTTTGATGTGCATTTCCTTGATGATCAGTGATGTTGAGCAACGTTTTATGTGTCTGTTGGCCTCTATGTTGTAGTCTTGATGTAGAATTTCTCCTATTTTGGGAAATCGCCATCTTTGCTCCCATAGCTTCAACTGATTGGGTGAGCCCCCCCCACACACACACTCTGGGGATGTTAAGAGGTCATGATCTCAGCGTCCTAGGATCCAGGCCCACACCCTCCCTGCTCTTGTCCCTTTCCCTCTGACGCTCCCCCAGATCTCCCTCTCAAATAAATAAATAAAATCTTTAAAAGGGACACCTGTATGGCTCAGTCAGTTAAGTGTCTGCCTTTGGCTTAGGTCATGATCTCAGGGTCCTGGGATCGAACCCCGTGCCTGGCTCTCTGCTCAGAAGAGAGCCTGCTTCTCTCTCTCCCACTGCAGCAACCCCAGCTTGTTCCCTCTCTCTCTCTCTGTCCAATAAAAAATAAAAATTTTTAAATAGATTACTAATATAAATAAACATACCTTTATAAAAGAATATAAATTAAAATAAAACATATCATGTCTATTGATATATAGTATCTATAAGCACATACACAAGGAGGCTTTGCCTGGGGTCCCCCAAACTAAAAATGTCCTGAAATTATTTTGTTATGTTGTCTTTGTCTTTATTACTATTTTATCCCCAAGAGCTAACTTAATCAACAGTTTCCTGTCTTCATTTTGTGCATGTGACAAGAAATAACACTTATTCTAGAACTTATTTCCAGAAGCATATGTGATCAGAATCTCAATTAATACATAAATTTTTATAATTAATGGGGGCACCTGGGTGCCTCTGTCATTAGGCATCTGCCTTCAGCCCAGGTCATGATCCCAGGGTCCTGGGATCGAGCCCCACATCAGGCCCCCTGTTTGGTAGGAAGCTTGTTTCTCCCTCTCCCACTCCCCCTGCTTGTGTTCTCTCTCTCATTGTCTCTCTCTGTCAAGTAAATAAAATCTTTAGTAAAAGTTTAAGATTAATGACTTATCATTATGCCTATTTATGTATATAAATGTGCACATCAATGTTGTATTTATATAGCTTCTTGATTATGTTTACATGTTTGTACTTGAGAGAGACAGAGAAAGCAGAATGTATTGACTCCTAATTCAAGAGCTCAGCCACCGACTAGAACTTATCTTAAGTTGGTCTCATTTTTAAAATAAGCTTTTGTTCCTTTGCAAGTAACTTCCATTACCAAAGTATTTCCTCAAGTTGCATTAATGGCCTCTTTATTCTTATAAGACCGAATTTATAAGACCATGATCTAGAGAAGCATTTGTAGAAAAGAGGAAAGCATCAACGACAAAAGTTAACCCGCCCCTGCTGGGAACAGTGAGCCACGCGACTCACAGGGACCAAGACCAGTGCTCAACAGACACTTCATTTCTGCCTTCTCTGTCCTCCCAAAGCATCTGTTGCCTTGTTAGGTTTTTACCTTACTCTCCCAGAAGAACAAATTCGATGAGGTACAGCATGCTCGTAAGTGAAATAAGAAAGCCTGTTTGAAATATTTGAGGAAAGGGAAGTGCACAAAAATACCCACTATGCCTTTTGGATGCCCCTCGGGTGTGAAAGAACAGATGTGGACCTCCTCTCGAGCAGAAATGCTCTCTTCCCCAGCTTAGTCTTTACCTGGGGACGTTCTGCTCCTACCTCCCCTCCAGACACAGCACTAACCCCCCAGCACCCCGCCAGCTCTTGGAAATGACTTGTTCTCCTGTAGTCAGTGCATTAAGAGGAGGTCAACGTCATGCTGTCATCCCGGCTAGGGCTACCTGCCCTGAATTTGCGTGGTTTCCCACCAGCTCTGGATGGGTCTCCTCCTTTGTTCAGTCACTTTGCTTCCTGAGTGAGTGGATTATCTAGGTCCCTACAGTGTATTCTTTTAAGCAACACTTGTTCTTTTCATTTAACTATTTTGGTAGAACGCTTTGGCACGCTTCCCTGTGTGTCTGTACGTGCAGCAAACGAAGTCTCCTTGCCGTTCTCCCGGGACTCAGGATGTCGCTGATACACTCCTCCCATACTTAGCCCTCTCTAGAAACGCCTGGACCTGTGAAGATCGGGCGGATTTTTCATACCCGATGCCCTCGTCTGATTTTCAGCAGCTTGTGTCATTCCTCTGGCTTCCCGCAGCTTCTTCCTATTTTATTTTTATGCTGTGGGTTTCTCTGCAAGCAGAGAACCAACAGTCTCCAAGAGAAACAAGAACACTAAGTTGCCACATTATTAGTCTTAATGTCAAAGAGGTGGTTTTACTAAATAAGTCTGAACTTTTCACCGAACGGAACCCATGGACCTTCTGACAGCTCTTCCCCCTGACTCAGGGGCCAAAGTGTCACTGCAGTTTGGACGATTGTGGTACCTGCCGGTCGGACTCACTCAGAAGGAGAATCTTTGGTCCAGTATGATGCACTGACATTTAAAAGAAGAAAAAAAAAAGTCACGTGATGAATCAGGACGCACTAATCTTCCAATTCAGAAGCGGAAGATGTCTCATTTACAAGATGTCAGCGAGAAAAATTGGAGACTTGCATCTTCCCAGCCACTGCCAATGGCGGAGAAGTCGCTGAGATGGAAGAACTGCTTCTCCCTCCGTCTTCTCCCTCTGTCCCCGTCACCTACCCGTAGATGCACGCCAAGAGGAATGAGCACGGTCCCGCTCCAGAGTGGAGACAGACACACTCCCTCTCTCACCCTCTCAGTGCCCAGCTCTTGGGATCCACGATCAAGAAGGTCCTAGGGTCAAAGGGCCAAAGACTTGTCCCACCAACGGCCTGTGCTCTGCAAGGGGGTCCACCAGGTAGGAGACTGCAGGGGTGATGGGGGTGGTGGCTAGACAGGGTGCTGGGCTGTGGGGGTCCTTTGGCCTCAAAGAGCCACCAGGTGGCAAATGAAAAGCAAAAAGGAAGTTTGGCCTCTTGCCCACAGTTCCTAACTTGGAAATGACCTTGATTTTGTCTTTTTCTGCCCCTTGAAACTACTTATCTTGATGCTAATGGAAGCGGGATCCGTGTTGGCCAGGTCAGCCGCTTTTGCCCCGTCCGAGTATCAGAGTCACCTGGAAGTGCTTGTCAAAATCTGGCGTCTCTTGGACTCCAGTTCGGAAGCTCTGGGGTGAAGCCTGGTGTGGCTGTTTGGTTTCCAAGTTGTCCAGATGAATCTGACATGGAGGCTTCAAACCACTGTTCTGGAACCCAGGGAGGGGCCGGCACAGTCTCCCCAGAGCAGAGATTCAGGCCTCACATTTCTAGGAGTCTGTATGGAGGTAAAGAGAGGTCTCCTTAGCTCTTGCCCGTAAACCTGGAGTACAGCCCCTCTGACTCTGCTGCAGCCCCAGGCACCAGATCCAGCTTTTATAGCCTCTCCTGGGTGTCTGCCGACAGGCTGGGGTGTATCTATGCAGGTCACTGAGAAGCCAAAGTGCATTCTAACCTCATTAATTGTGTCCCTCCTGGCACTGCGAAGAATTTGCCCCATGCCAGCCCAGATACCCAGAAGATGGCACACGCCTTGTGTTTCCGAAAGCTTTCTGTTTGAGACCTTTAATGCGTATTTACACATATATTTAAAATATTAATATTTAAAATGTAATTAAAAGATTTAAAACCACTTAAATATGAAAGGGAGACAAATGATAATGCCTATCTGAGTCATTCAAGTTCTTAAGACAGTGGTTGGGCAATTTAATTCATTAACATGGGAGCAGTCCCCATGTGTCTGGTTGGAGTCTTGGAGAGACCTTGTGGGGCTTTGTTGTAAGGAGAGGGCGGAGGCTGGCCCACACCCAGCCCTTGAGCTGGAGAGGGTGGGGTAGCAGGGCGCCTTCTGACAGTAAAGAGCAGATGGCCAGCAGGGCCCACTGTGCTATCTGGGTGCAAGGCCGCAGGAGGAAAGCAGCCACTGGAGGACAGGGGGCATCCTGGGGCTGGGTCCCAGGGCCTCTGTTCCCACTGCAGTTTCTCATCTAGGACTGTACTTGTCAACATCCCCACGACCATTGCATGGGGCCCGATACCTGTCTCCTGTGCTCTGAAAAATGGAGAGCAGCATCCCAGGTCTCCCCGCTGCCACTGCCTCGATGTCAGGAGCAGCGCCCTCCCCAGTGGTAACGACTGAAAACATATCAGACATTGCCAATCATCTGTGGGTAGCACAGTCACCCCCTGTGAAGAACCACAGTCCAGAAAGACCATCCCTTGACCTCCATCCCCCATGAGAGCAGCTGGGAAGGAAAGACAGTGGAGGTTTCCCTTGCTCCCCGTCGGTGCCCCAGAGCAAGTCCAGCTTCACCAGACAGTCTCTGATTTCTACAGGGAAAGGAAAATAGGGGTCCTTTGCCCATTTTGTTGATGTGAACAATAGACAAACATTTGTCTCATGTTGGCTTTCTTACCATCTCCCGACCGGGGAGTAGTAAACTCACTCAAGCTTTATGCCGATTGTCAAGAACAGGAGGGCGTCCGCCGCGCGTCTCAAGGCACCCATCGGCCTGAGAACAAGAATTCATCCCATGTATATCCCCCACTGAATGCCAAGTGGACATAACAGAATTCATGTACTATTGTCTCATAAAGGGTCGGAAGTTTAAAGGACATCCGACCCAGATGCCATCGTCGTCGGGGAAGATGGGAGACATGGGGCTCCTGCCACCCCTGCTGCAGCCCGGGGTCCACACCCCCCACTCAGCCGCTCTCTCCACACTTCCTGACACTATCCCCCACTTTACCAGCTTCCCAAATCCAGGGCAAGGGGCTGTTTTCTTGGCAGCATAAAGGACTTCCCGAAGTCAATAAGGAAAACAATTTACCAGGAAAAAGAGAACCCAAGATATGAACTCAGAGGTCACAGGAATAAAGTGTTTTAAAAAGTCAACAATCATCTAAGTAAGAGGCTCAACGTCATTCACGATCAGTGAATAACGTAAATCACAAAAACATCTAGACATCTGTTTTCTGTTTGATGGGGGAAAAAAAGAGGAATAAAAAGTTGTAAACCCCCATGGTCAACCAGAGCACATAAAAAACAGGCCCTTTCCTGCAGGGCTACTGGCTGGGGAATTTGACACAATGTTTCCTGGGGGAATTTGAAACGATGTTTCCCAGGGGATTTGATAATGATTTAACTCTACCTACTTGCTGGCAGTGCGGTTCTGTTAGAAATTTGCCCTGAAGTCATACAAAAAATGGTATTTCCCAAAGTATTTTAATTTGATCATCTAGATTTCTTTATTTTACTTGTAAAATGAATTTAATTAAAGGCAAATCAAACTAACTACATAGCAAAGAGGACAGACGGCTCATTGACAGATGAAGACAGCATGCACAGGTAGTTACCAAACTGGTCCTCACTGAACACCAACTCCACGGGCAAAGGAGGTGTCCTGCTCTGCAGGATCAACAGGGTAAGGCTGGTGAGTTGTGCCAGGGGTCTACAGCCTGGAAGCAGGGGGAGGCGTGAGGGGGCTACACCCTGAGCAAAAGGGCTGCATCCCTGCAGAAAGGATACCCATTCCTTGACTACTCCCAGCAAATGTCCAAATGCTACGGGCCCACAGACTTGAAGAAAGATTGGCCCAGAGTCTTGTGTTACCCATTGGCAGGATGCAAGAAGTTAGTACAGGAAAGGGTTATCACTGCTCTTCTCTGCAGGTGCAGAAGAAATGGTCTGGCAGCTGAACCCCCATTTTGTGGTGTTTACCTAACCAAATGCCTTGAGGGTCAGAGTCCTGAGTGGTTAGTCCACACCCGGGGTCCCGCTAATCTGACCCTACCACGGTGCTGCCTGTCCTCGGAGCTGCCTGTCCCCCCACCGCGGTAGCGTTGTTTCTGTAACGTATCTAATTGCTGTTTTCTAGAGAAGGTGGAGCCAACCGCCGGCCAACCGGTGGACCAGGCGCTTCTGCTCCTCTAGGTTAAAATTAACTTTAAATTACATGTTGATTCCAGTCCTACGAAATTTAGCAAACAGTGCATTGCATTTAAATAAATTATAATAATCAAGCTCCAGTGTTGGAATTAAAGCTTTTTATTGCATGATTTGACTGAATACTGTAAAAACCTCATTAATTTGTATGCCACTAATTTGTAATTTGTGATAAAGCATGGTTGGAGGGAGGGAGAACCCAGACCCAAGTTCCTCTTTACGCTGCAAATCTCTTTCACGGAAAGTGTAAATCAGCACTGTAAACAAGGGTGCAGGGGGTCTGATTTGAAATACTTAAGAAAATAAACTTTTCAAATACCTTTTAGAAGCATCATTTACATGCATACAATTTATATGCTAATTACAAATCATTCCGGTCTTTTCACTAAAGTAATTCCCTTGAGAACTTCAGCTGGGCCTTTTCTCTCTCTTTCTTTCTCTATTTTGTTTTGTTTTTGTTTTTGTTTTGCCCTTGGTTAAGTTACTATTACACTTGAAATTTAGAAAATGTGTGTCCCCCAACATGCTGTATAATTTTAATGGACTTTGTCTAATTAATTTACATCAGTAAAATTTCACTGCAGTTTTTGTCACTTTTACTTTTTCTTTTGTATTCCCATGTGACTGTAAAATGCTTGGAAGGTCGGTCCTCTAACACAGAATTCTTAACAGGAGTAGCGAGACTCGACGAGCAAGCTGGGGGGTGGCGTGGGGGAGGGTCTCGGACTCCAGGACTCCAGTCATCATTCTAGGACTGGAAGTAGATTCTCTCAGAATATTTTGCTTGTAGATGCGTGTGTGTGTGTGTGTGTGTGTGTGTGTCGGGGACAGAGGCTGCTGGTCCTAAGAAAGTGCTCAGGAAAGAGTGACCCCCATCTCTGAATGGAGGAGGCCCAACAAACAAGTAACAAACTTGTCCTCCTGGTGCTTGTTTCAAATTCTCAAATCATTTACCATTCAGAGGTCCAAGACGATGATGGTCCCTGTGCCAGAAAAATGGAATCAGATATTAGGCACCAGCGAATAGATTCTCTGAGGAGAGGTGGAACAAAAGGAATGCAGGGCCGCACTGACTCTCCCACCGCCCTGCTGGCAAACCAGCTTTTCCCTGCCTTCTGCCGGACAGCAGGCCTGGGATGGGGAGCCGGGCCAGGGGAGAAGGGCAGCCCTCAGACGGCCTAGCCCTGCTGTGGAGACCCAGCCTTGGTGCAAAGTCAACCGATAAGCTTGTCTTTTCTCAATTTATTTACTTTACTAATTGGGTTACAAAATAAAATTAAGATCAACAACAAATACCTTCTTTCAAGCCATGTAAATTACATATTGCATCTCTCCCGATGTAAGTCGAGGCGGTAATATAATTAGCTCACTGGGGGAAGGCTGGAGTTCAGAGAATCGAGCACATGCCTTGGAATTCCGGTCTTACACAACATAATTATTCTTATGCGAAATATAATTAATGAAGAAAATGCCTCAGATGTGTGGGCTAGGAAGGCAAATATAGCCATCCTTTATTGTGCCTTCAAGGTTAGAATTATTATAGCACTTATAATTTTATTATAATTACCCATAATGAGACTCCACACATGTGATGTACTCAACATGCTTCTGACAATGGAAGTTTGCAGAATGCCTCATTAAGTATTTTAGTGCATATTTATGTGGCTTTCGCTCCGCCTCCCAGTTTTGGTGGCAACACAGCCCATGTAAAGGCATATGTACATATTTTAATAAAAAATACTACCATTAAAGATCATAAAATGATTACAATGAATAGATATTAAGATGTCACAGCTGTATAAGCCATTCCTTTTATGTACTCCCATGCCGAATTGTTTTATGACCTATCATAAGCCTATTAAACTACTGGTAATAAAGGATTGTAATTAGTGATAAAACCTTGTTGCTTAGTGAGCCAAGACAGTCATCCTTACTTTGAATTTTATTGAAAGTAATCAAGACGGAACCTTCAGCAATGTCAAATACCAGTTGAGAGCAAGGTTGTACTTTCACTAGCGACTGGTAACAGTTAACCTTTCCTGGGGTTTCTCTTTCTTCAGTTTGGTGGTTGAGGGTTTTGTTTGCTTGTTTTCTGTTTTGTTTTTTGGGGGTTTCTTTGTGTGTGTGTGTGTGTGTGTGTGTGTGTGTATTTTTTATTTGTTTGTTTGTTTGCCTTTCGCCTTGTGTTGTTTTGTTTGTAAACATGAGATGAGAAGGGGAACTTCCAAGCCGAAGATGAGCTAGCAAAGGCACCCACGTGACCAACAGCGTGGCCCTTGGGGCCCTCTGCCCGTTGGTGGGTCCACCTCCCAGAATACTTCAGCTCTGCTCTTTTGAAAGTTGACTTTTCCAGCTTCCTTAAGGCACAGTTCCCATATCTTAACTTCAGAGTTCTGAGCAGATCACTTTCATCAGGGACAGGAGCATGGAAACACGTCTCAGGGCCGAGGCGAGCAAAGGACAGCATTTACCCCAGGCTTGGAGCTCCAGGTCCTCAAAGGGCAGCTTCTGACCTCAACGAAAGCAGCTTGGCAAGGGAGGCACGAGGGCGAGCCTTTCCCCTAACTGCTCAGGTAAACTGGGGACCCGGGGTTTAGGTGGGAACAATGGCCCAGCCCTGCACTGTGCACCTCGAGAGCCGGAGAACATATCAAAGAGCGAAGGCCAGGTGGAGGGTCCCTTGGTGTCCGTGTGCTGACTGGACTTTGCAGCCCACTGCTCGGGCTTTCACAGCACTGAGCTGAGCAATAGGGGAACTATAGTAACGGATAATCGGCTTCAGGTCAATGGAAACTATGTATCTTGGTGGATAACAAAGACAGGGCTGAAAAAAAAATCCCTAGGACCGCTGGAGAACCTTGGGCGGGGCGCGGGGTAGAAGACCATGGGGAGGGGCCTGCAGGGCCTTGCCTGAACTCCAAAGGGGGCTGAGCAACCAGGCCCCCTTCTCGCCCCCACATTTCTCTGGGGATGGGCCTTAGGCACAGAAGCCAGGAGCCAGGAATGCAGGCCTGTGGAGCGGCTTTAAAGCACAGATGCTCAGTAATTAATCTGACATTAAATAGGGGACGCAGAATTGAACGCAAGAAATGGGTTGAGTCTCCCGGTGGACAAGAGGGTCTAAGTGCAAGTGCATCCTGATGTTGGACTTGGGTGACCCGAGGGCCGGGCTGAGCCCTTTCTGTCCTGTGTTCTCTGGACTCTCATCCTCAGCTTCTCACGTGCTTTTTCATTTGCACTGTGTGGGGAGGGGGGAGTGTGGGTGTGAGCATAGTCTCGGGGCAGCTGTAAGGTGAACTGGGAACCCGCTCATGCTCCCCGAAACGCCAGTGTGGTCAGATGTCCCCTCACTGGACATCTGGGGGCGATTTAGGGCCGCCAGAGGCCAATGGCTTTGGCAGCGAGTCAGAGAGACTACTCATCTATTTTATTTGTTATCTTAAATATATCCAGAGTTGTGGGGCTAAATATGAAAGCTGTAGCAGTTGGTCAGGTTTTAAGCTACTGGAACAAAGTTAAGCTCCTTCGTCGGCTGGCCGAGATACCCGCCGTAAGCTGACAAGTAATTAAACCACCATATCTACAACAACTGTCATCTCTTATTTCTGTGCAACTTGGATGTAAACCAAAGGCAAGGAAGCCAAGGAAGGAAAAAAAAAAAAAAAAAAAGACTAGAGAAGAAGAGAAGCGCGGTTGTCCGGGGCCACTGCTGGGCCGTCCTGCTAAACAGTTCAGCAGACCTGAGCACTTAGAGGCTTGTAGCCCAGATCAAAAGGGTCAGTGCTCCCTTTACCAATTAACAGCAGGGAGAAACGCATCAAATAAGGTGTAAATTTGAGCTCTGCAGTTTTGAGAGCGTGAAATGCATTCTAATACTGCCTAGTGGCCGGCTTTGAGCTGCCCTGCTGCTGGCCCTGCTGCGTTTCCCAGAGGCTGGGGACCCATGGGGTGGTGTGTGGCACCCACTCGTGTCAGCCTGACCGGCTGGGACCCTCCCCAGGAGCCCCCTGGGGCTGAGGCTTCATTGCTTTGGTCTAAACAAAACCTCCTCCTCCCCCTCCTCTCCACAGGCTGTCTCCCCACCCAGACACAAGGTCCACACTCCACAGAGGTCTCTGTTCATGTGGGGATATTTTGTGTCTCCCCGTAACCGAGCAGGGCTTGGGGCTCTCAAGGGTTCTAAGTGACAGGGAAACAATACGCGGAGTGGGGACCAGCCCACCTTTCTGGGTTTGGGGCTGAAACGGATGGCAGGCTCTGCCCATCAGCGCAGTCGGGCTGCTTTCTGTGCACAGACCTCATTTGCTTGATGCATTTGAGAATAATGTTACGGGTCCGATACCGCTGAATGGAAATGGCTCCACGCTTTCCAAGATAAGCAGGCCGTCCGGGGCCTCTGCGGCTCAGCCTTGGGATGAGAGAAGGAGCTTTGCTCAAGAGCCTGGCTTTCAAGGGGAGAGGACCCAGGGGGTAGGTTCCATTCACAAACACACAATGACACTCTTCATCATTACTGGCCTGATGCTGGACGCCACTGCATGGCACCTTTAGGCGGAAAATAAAAGTATCACGCAGCATTTCAGAATTCAGACATTCCGTTTGCAGGGGGACTTGAGATTTCTGAGGGAAAATGTTAAACATTTAAGATGATCTATTGACTCTCCCTCAAGACCTTTGTAAACCAGCCCCAGCCTCCCTCCCCCAGACATGCAGGAAGGAGCTGCATACTTGTTAGGGCTCTAATTGCAAAGACGTCTGATGTTTTCCTTTTAAAACCTCTTAATACTTTCATAGTCTTTTCTGTTCAAATGGCCTGTAAGCTTTGTTAATTTACAAGTCGTCAAACTTGGAATTACTTGCCAGTCTTGGAAACACAGTCCCATCCAAGGCCCATCCACACATTCTGTTTGTTTTTCTCCTAATGAAAAGTGTGACAAGCAAATAATTAAACTGAAAAAGTGAGCATAAATTAGAGTCCCAGCTACAGAACAGATCGCCTTTTGAAGACTGCATTTTAAAAGATGTGCTTCCGGAGAGCGCTCACTGGGTCATTTAAATTATCTGGCTTAAACGGGATGTGCTTCTTCTGTAAGACGGTTTATCCCATTTCATCAAATAGAATGTTTGATGTGCCTTGGCATAACAAATTATCTGTGTTGGATTTATTTCAGTGAATTCCCCTTCTCCTTCTGGTTTCAAGAGAGTAAGCCCTGGGTTTCTAAATATTATGAAAACAACCAGATCTGAGAGACATTATACCCACAACAAAGGAAAACGAGTGACCAGCCCAGTTACATTGTCTTTTGAACAACAAGTCAATGCAGACAGAAGTAAATGACAGTTAATTACAAATTACATTCTGGTTGGGGCTGAGCAGGCCTCTTGCCTTGAATAATGATGGGGCCCTCGGGCGCTCACCTGCCTGCAAGCGACTGTAGGAGACACTGGCTGGGTGCTATACCAGTTTCAAAACAAGCTGCTAAACACAAAAGCTTATTGGATTACAGAGATTTAGGAAAAGCATTCAGATCTCTCGCGGCAACTGCAGGACGAGGGTGGAGGGATTTGGGGAGTGGGGAGGAGGGAAAGGGATGGCCACTCACTGTACTTTTGGGGATGCCGCTCCAGTTTCCACGGGAGGCAGATCGCCCCTTGTTTGTGGAGGCTGGAGAAATGGTCCCGCCACAGGGAAGCCGGGCGGTGCAGGGCGCGCCTTAAAACTCAGCCAGGCAGCCGGGGGAGTGGAAGATTGCGCTGGGGGTATTTCAGGCTCCAAATCAAAGGAATCCAGGAATGCACTTAGTTTGCGTTTTTTTTTTTTTTTAACCTGAAGAGAATTTTCATGACCCATCAGCAGATACTTTGATTTACTGATGATTTATTTTACTTTAAACCCTAAATGAATTTATTGCATTTTAAGTCAAATTTTTTAAGTTACGACATTTGCAAAAAATAACACAATGTTGAAAATAATGAAAGTCCGGCGTTCCTGCATTGAAAAGACCTTGGCTTTTGTAATTCACTAAAGCAATTTCTATTCATTTAGTTGAGCTAAATGCTTATTGTTAAAGACAAAAGCCCCAACAGTTTGACATTGAGCTCATTATGCATGTTAGGAACGCTGTGCCATCCAAGGCCACACCGCGAGCAATAAAGGCAGAGACTGGGGGTGGGGGGAGGGGAGGCTGCAGGGATTAAAATGCAGACCACACCGTCCTCCTCGATAACTTTCCATTTAGGCAGGATGATTTTTTTGTTGTTGTCATCCAGTCCACGGGGCAACCTGAGTGGGCCCCTCTCGCTCTGAGACAGCTCAAGCCAGGACCTCACTCCCAGCTCAGTCTCAAAATTGTGCACAATTTTAAAGAAAGCATAAACGCATGCAGAGAAGACTGTCTTGTGGAAGCACAGAGCGGTCCAGGCGGCAAACACACCCCACAGTGCTCACCAGCATCAAGGAAGCACGGGGTGGGAGGGGTTTCTGCTCCCGGAAGGAGGAGGCCTCCAAGGCTTGCCTGTGGGGCGGCCACCACTCACCCCCAGGGGCAGTCTGCCCACAGGGTCCCCTGCCACGCAAGCCACCAGAGAAGGGGTCAGGAGCCGGCTTCCCCCTCCACCTCCTCAAGAGGAGGACAGGAGGTCCTCATTGCACTTCCCCTTTGGAGACAAAATGACCCCGTTTCTTCCTTGAGCAGAAAGTTTGGTACCTGAGACAAATGGTTTGCTTGTGAGCCTCTGCAAGACAAAAGTGAGATTAGGTCCTGCTGAGACACTTGAAATGTTATTTTCCCTGGCTCAGTCAACGTGAAGACGGGCTACTAGGGAGACAGACCCTATGAGAGCGGCTGGAGGAGCCTGTCCAGGATGGGTGTGTGGAAGCATATTTAAGATTCTGTGCAAATCTCAAAAAAAGGCTCCACTGTAGTGTCTCACTTGTGCTACAAAATGTGAAAGCCACTTTTAGAAAGGTGGGCATTTCCCATGAAAATGGGCAGACGGCGTATTTCCAATCCAAGGGAGTGGAATTCGTTTGTCTAGAGGGATCCTTTGAGTCTATCCAAGTAAGACATCTTCTTGAGTCCCCGGAAAAGACACCTGTAAGAGCTCTTCCCCTAAAATCAGGGAGAAAAATAGCTGCTTTCTCCGCCTGGAGGAGAGCAGCCCTCTTATCGGTGGCAGAGTGACGCTGAATGTACTGAGAGTGACATGGGCAATCCATCTTGTCATCAGCACTGTGAGGGGCCAGCGGCACCTCCACCTTCGGGACACAGCCTGGAGGCAGGGACACTTAACCCCTGCGAGCCCGCGTCCCAGCTGTGTGGTGTCTGAGCTGTTTGCAGAACGACAGCCAATCTATAGGACCCACAATCTACCATCGTGACAAGTGCAAACCAGGCTGCCTTATAACACTATTAAACTGGGTCATGATGGGAGTGTAAGACAAGGCCTTTATTATGAGCCTTGTTGAGCCACTTAGGTCTTTGGCAAGACTGTGGCTGCTTGCAAAAGCCAGGGAAGGTAGGGCAGCAGACGCCTTCTCACACCTGGTCAGCGCAGTTCTGGGGGTGGGGGTGGCTACCCGGGAGAGCGCTCGGATTTTGAAGCGAACACCTGACTTCCAGGATGACTGCTCTCCAAAAGTCTGCAGGGCACTCAATCTACCTACTGATTTACTGAATGCCTGTAAGTGCTATTGTGACCTAAGTGTTGACCAATTTTGTAGGCTTTCTTTCTGTCTTTCTTTTCACTTTTAATCCATAACAGATAATGGTAGGATACCAGGGCTGGGAGATGCTCTCTTTTGGCTATCACGTAGCATTTTATCACGTCATCTAGAAAACCTAGATCATCGAAGTGGCAGATGTGACTGCATGTGTGCAAATGACATTTTGGGATGTTATTTTGAACTTGTAAGATTGTGAGTGCCCAGTTGTGATCCCCAATGACAGACACAAGTGAGGTGTTTCTCTGGTCACTGTGTTTTGCATATAATATTTGCAATATGAAGTAAACAAGTTTCCCTTGTAACTTTTTCTAGATCTTTTTTTCTTAATTTCCTCCTTCCCTTTTGTTAAATCACAACAAGCTTTTCTTGGGTTAAAAAGAGAGAAGAAAATCTAGCTGAATAGTAATATGGTCAATTCATGTATATGCAAGAAAAAGATCTTTTCACACCTTGATGAAATTAGCATATATTTAAATACTAATGAACTGCCAGGGACTGGTTAAGAATACCAAGAGCTACCTGCAGGCTCGGTGATGTGTCTCTAGGAGACATCGGATTCCAGACACATTGGAGGTGGTCGAGGCACAATTTTATTTCACAAGATGCTAGTACTCAATTCAAACATGGGAAGATGGCGGGAGGACTGAAGTCTTCCTCACGAGGAAGTTGTCTCAGAAATGGAAAAAGCAGGGCCAAATGAAAATAAAAACTGTTCTGGGCTTGAGTCGGCTTTCCATGTCACTTGGCTGCCCAGTGGGACTTTGAGAACTGGCTTTCCGTGACAGAATGTCAGCACACCCCCGAAGTCCCAGCATCGTCTTCCAAATAGACGTGTCTTTTCGTCCTAACGCACTCCTGAACTTCAGGGCGGGCCGTGCCACACGCATACCCTACAGCAGGCTCTTCCCTGAACAACCTGGCGGCTTGGGCTTCTCTCCTTGTGGCCCCTCCTGTCCACTCCTTCCCCACAAACCATCGGCTGAGCTCACTCTCCGAGGGGCACACGGAGATACAATGTGTAAATCTTAACTGTGTTGGGTGACATGAGCACCGTTGGCTGAGTCTTAGGACAAAAAAAACAAAAATGCTCAAAGAAGTCAAAGTTGGGACCCATAAGAGGAGAAATGTTTTATTGAGTTTGACAAACACTGTCCGTATGTTGAAAATCAGGATTAACTTTAAAATGCGTCTATATTCAGTTCCGTGCTCCGCACAAGGTGCTTCCCAAACCAGGAATAAAATTTGCTGTAAAAGGCAAAACTTTGACCATAGACATATGGAATTGTAACTGACTGAGACTCACTGGTTTGGAACAAAAATTGGACCTGGTATCAATGTTGTATGTTTTAGCACAATCCCCATCTGTATCGCAACATTGGGCTTCTCATACTTTTATTCAAGAGGAGTTGACGCCCCAGCCTTGAAGAGCAGGTGACGGGCCTGAGAAGCCCGGAGCAGACCCCACATTTTGTAGGCGAAAAAAATTGGCCCCAAAGGGATGCCTGTCTTGTACAGTTGTTTTAGGCAAATCATTGTGTGGTGAATACAAGGGCCCTTGCACTGGGGTTCTCACAGGTCGCTCAGCACTGAGTGTGTCCTCTCCTTTGTGCTGTGTCCAGAGAGTCTGGGATTGTTTTAGGATGTCTGCCATGGGCCTAGAGCAGTTTGGCGGACTTCTGTGTGCAGGCCCCGATAGCCAATCTTCTCCACTTTGGGGACCACACATGGTCCTTGGAGCCAAGACTCGGATCTGCCATGGCAGTTGGAGAACATCTGCGAGCGATATATAAACTGGTGAGCATGGCTGCATTCCAATAAAACTTGATTTAGAGAAACAGGTTGGGGGACTCATTTGGCCCACAGGCCATAGTTTTCAATCCCTGGGTTTCAGCCTCTAGGACTAGCCCAGAATTCTTTTTACAAGCAACACGAACGTTAATTCTGAGCTTTTCTTTTCATAGTTAGCTCTTTATTTTGATCCTTAACTCAGTCTGGTGCAGAACATATTTTATTGCCTTCCTCAACAGATTATCACTGCCGATGTACATTCCTTTATGGTTTTAATCTAAAAATGGCAGTAGCCAAAGCTTTGTGTGCTTATTGTAGACACTGTGTCTTCTAGGACTGCCATCCCTCAAGATGCTACTCGTCGAGGAAGAGGAGTCAAGGGGTGTGTGTGTGTGTGTGTGTGTGTGTGTGTGTGTGTGTTTGAGGAGCTGGAGAGGGCAGAGGGAGAGAGAGAACGTTGTCTTGGATGCCGTGTGCGAAATAACAGGGATGGACAGCCTCAGTTCAGATGAAGAAATGCAGCTAAGCCACAGGGAGTCAAGGGTTAATAACAAGAGTTGTAACAATAAAGTTAACTAATAACAAGAGTTGTAACAATAACGTTAACCACACAAATAACAGTGGGCGCCTCCATCTATTGAATGCCTGCTGTGTGTGAGGCAGTGTTCTCTACGTTTTATATGCAATCCATCATTTAACCTTCACACTTAGAGATTGGCTGCACTATGTCCTTCATGATTTGCATTAACTGGCGGTTAGGGAGGCCTTACCATGGCGCATCTGACACATTTTGGCTTGTGGAGAGAAAAGACAACACTGAGAGACATGCATATGCATTTCAGCACATAGGAAAGGAGGCCTGATGTGGGGGTTTTGTGGTTTTTTCCCCCAAAGCTGGAGATACCTTGTCTGATAGAATGCATCAGAGTGCTTAGAAAACTACTGAGAAAGTTCTGCACGAGCACAGTGAGGTGGGCAGTCAGTGCATGCTGTCACTGGGGGCCGGCATGGGTGCTTGTAGGAAGACATTTGCCTGGACCAGTATGTGGGGCCAACAGTGTGCTGGTCCCAGGGGAGGGCTACATTTCTCTGCCAACTGATCTTGAAAAAAATACTTGGCTCTTGTGGTCTGTGATCCATTTCTCTAAACTAACAGGGTCGGGCAAGAGGCTTTCCAGTGGTCCTTGGAGCTTCTATGTGCAATGCATTGGGAATTCTTCCAACTACGGAAAATTCAGAAGAAATAACACCAAGGGTCATCACAGAAGCAAGAAGGCAGCCCAGGCTCAGATAATGTCTGGCTTAACTCTGTCCTAAATTTCTGACATCTGGTCATTCATCCAGAGTGTAGATTGTTGAGGTACAGAAACGCAGTCTACAAACAAAACAAAACAAACAAACAAAAAACCTGAATAGATATAAAATAAGAGGATTCTCTCCGTTCAAGTCACCTGGCCAGTGTGTGGCTGGGGAAGGGCGGGAAGGGGTCTCTCTGCAGCCAAGCGGTGGGGCAGAAGCCTGAGTCTGGGAGAAGAGCTTTGCAGCCAGTGCAAAGGTCTTGGGGCAGGAATGAGGTGAGTGCAGACTTTTAGAGATCAGCGGAGGTGCCACTGTGGCTGGGGCAGAAGGAGTTGTGGGGGAGATCAGGACACCCCCCTGCAGGCCGCAGGAGGATTCTGGATGCGGTACTCTTGAGGAGCCTCAGAGAACTTCCAGGAGCAGGGGAGAGATGTGGTCATTGTTGTTAGAGGAGCCCGAGTCTGCTGTGGTGTGGATCCGTTATGGGGTGGGAGCAGCCATGGGGAGCTGAGGATGGAGTAGAAGGAAGGGCACCGGCAGAGTGCCCTTGGGTTCCAGAGACCTTTTGAAGTGGGTCCGATGGCACTCCCTGAAGCAGAGGGGATGGTGTGAGCCCAGCCAGGCAGGTGGGGAGTTGAGGCTGATTCCCAAGTTTGGGGGTTAAATGGACTCTTTGGGATGCAGTGGGATACTTCTGCCAGGGACTCCATGGAGAACAGATTCTATACATTAATCAAAATGATAATTGGCACAGGGGATCAAAGCTATTTCTATTTCTATTTCTATTGGAAGGAGAAGAAATTAGCATCTGCCTAGAGGCCAGAGTGTGGTAGGCAGTTTGTATAGAGCAAAAATAAACAACAGGACTTCAAAATCAGCTTCCAGCCGTCCCCTCGTTGTTCACAGAATGGTGTGGCTGGGAGGACAGGCAATTACATTTGGGAGCACCTGTAACAACAACAGAAAGGTGACTAGGGAAAAGAGCCATTCCTTTGCACCTGTGGATCAAAGCCCAGTATATTCTTTTTTTTTTTTTTTTTGAAGATTTTATTTATTTATTTGACAGAGATCACAGTAGGCACAGAGGCAGGCAGAGAGAGAGACAGGGAGAAGCAGGCTCCCCGCTGAGCAGAGAGCCCGATGTGGGGCTCGATCCCAGGACCCTGAGATCGTGACCTGAGCTGAAGGCAGAGGTCTAACCCACTGAGCCACCCAGGCACCCCAAAGCCCAGTATATTCTTGTACGTTAGTTGTACCTGATTTCAAAGAAACCCACTAAACTGAATGCCATGTCCCTAGAATTCCTACAGTAGCACAGACAGGAAAGCAAATGGCCACGGCCTTGTCCAGCAAGACAAACCTCCAAGAACATCACACCATTAGCATCTGTGAGAGACTCAATCCAATGTCAAAGCCCCACCCAGACTACCAGATTCCTCGGACTCAAAGGAGTTTCAGCCTCCAGTGTAACTGCAGTAACAAGGTGGTCCAGGTGGCAGGAGTCCTAAAGAGGGTCCAGGTGCTGCTTCCTGCCAGATTCAATGTCCCACCGCTGTGCAGATAACCCACAGGAGCGTCTGTGATGCCCAAGGCCCCCCACCCCCAGAAGCAATCCCAGTTAATCTAGGAACTTTCAGAGCTGGATGTTGAAGATCTCTGTGGCAAAGGGAGCCCAGGGATGCCGATGGCATCCTGCCTGGGTTGTTAACCCCCCTGAGCCCCCGCTGATTTCATGGAAGGGAGCCAATGTTGGTTCAGAGATGGGGAGTAGGCAGGACGGAGGCAGGTGGAGAAAAGAAACCGTAGTTTGAACACTATGCTTGTCAGCGTTTCCTGGCCTGGGGACCTCAGTCTCAAGAACTCCATCCTGAAGATAAGTAGGTCTTAAATACAATACCAAGTCTGTGCTAGTCCGACATGCTCCTGGATGCAGGCATCACAGCCCTCCTGGGACAGGCGAGGCTGTGGACGAGACACCTTTGTGGGCAGGCTGCCAGGAGCACGGTGGTGAGTCGGGCACAGGTGTTTTGTGCAGTGAGCTTGGTGGGGGGCTGTGCCTGGCTCTGACAGTTGCCCAGGCTAAGAATTGGGGCTGAACCTTCAGGACCACAGCAGTGCTGGCCGAAGATGGATGTGGATGGTTAGGGCGTTTACGGCATTTCTGTTGGTGTTCAGACAGCTGTTTTCACACGAAGGGGATGCGTGCGATTGTTTGAGTGAGCTGCTGATTCCTCGCCAAAACGTAGTTCTTCAGAGGGGCGCGTTTAGGCGATAGAAATCAATGACAAGGTGGTAAATTGCCTGGGAGGGTTCAGGACAGATTCAAGATAAAGGAGGTGGAGATTAAGTCAAGACAGCATCTAGTGCTTTTGCCAAACACTCCAGCCTCCCGCCGTGGATGCTGATCCGGTGACCGGCCACTTAATTCCCTGAGCCCAGTGCCGATCTTCTGTCACCTCCGTTGCCCCATATCAAACTTCCAGGAAACAAGACCCAGGAAAGCAGATAATCAATAATGAGATCAGGAGATGTTATCATAAGAGAAACAGGGCTGCCTGCTTTGTTTGAGGAAGCCTGTTTCGAGGGGGAGCCTGTCAGTGTGGGGCTGTGATGTGCACAGCATGACTGAGCGTGTGGAGATAAGGCAGGGGGAGAGCGGGCGGGAAGCAGGCACGCACACGTGCACGCAAGGCACACGCATGCACACACGCACAGGCACACGTGCATGCGCACAAGCGCACACACACGTGCACACACATGCTGGCCACGCCACCAGGGACGCAATTCTGAGACAGTGCCTGTCTTGGGTGTCCCTCCTGGGCTCCATGGGCAGGTTCAGACCCCATGGCAAGGCTGGGTGCAGGGGCGGGGGACAGAGAGCCGTGGGGCCGCCCAGGTGAATGCACTCATGCCTTCTGAGTAGGAGGTGGGCACAGAAGCACCTGTGCCTCTTCTGTATGGCAACAGCTGCACGCACACGTCCCCCAGCTTATGACAGGGACATCCACACACGCTCTGCGAGACAGCAGGCACGCACACCTCCTGTAAGGTAATACGTACCCCTCGCGTGTTCTAGACGGTTCTGAGGAGGTGACCCCAGGCACCCGCACTTCTACCCAGTGACAAGGGAATCCTGCTCTTGGGGCTGGTGCGAGGCATCTGCTCCTCCGCTGGGGAAGGCGAGGCGCGGCCACATCTGTCGTGTTTATCAAGCATCTCTCCGTCTTCTCCATGGCAGCTCTTGTACCCCCACCTCAGTGGACGGGGGCACCCAGGGGCACTCTCCGTGACACCCAGCGTGCTCAGTGACCTCCTCTGGGGGCTGTTGGGGGAACCCTTCTCTCCGGCGTGACCACGGGCTCTCCTGGAGGGGCACACAACTGCCCACAGGTGGCAGTGGGAGCCTCACGCCGCCTCTCTGCAAACCTGGAGCATGGACGTGCTGCACAGCCTTGTGAGGAGGCTAGTAGACGGACCGAAGCCTTGCCTCCGAGCTTTACCTAACATCACGTGGCAGGAGGAGGACCGAGGAACAGGGTGACCCCCGCCCCCCACCACCATGCGTCTGTTTCCCACAGGCTGTGGGAACCGGGACAGGAACCAGCCCAGGCACCAGTCCTGGTAACTCCACACCCAGGCTCCGAACGCTCTCCGTCCCCCTGCCCCAGCCCCAGAGATCACACAAAGTGAGGGCGGGCAGAGAACGAGCCGCCTTACAAATACGTATCTGTCTGTTTATTAAAAATGATACTGTTGGGGCGCCTGGGGGCTCAGTGGGTTAAAGCCTCTGCCTTCTGCTCAGGTCATGATCTCAGGGTCCTGGGATCGAGCCCCGCATCGGGCTCTCTGCTCAGCAGGGAGCCTGCTTCCTCCTCTCTCTCCGCCTGCCTCTCTGCCTACTTGTGGTCTCTGTCTGTCAAATAAATAAAACCTTTAAAAAAACAATACTGTTTCCAATTATTCACTTGTATTTTTCCAAAATAAAATTGCTAACACCTGAGAGCGGGCATAGAAATCCACCGTCAACATGTTCCCCCATGTGCTGCAGGAATAAACTGGCATTTGGATGACATCTTGTTTTTCCAATAACCATGAGTTTTGACCCTTGAGGGTTTTAGTTCTGAAATAAGCCAGCTATCCTGTGTGAATCATTCACGAAACACCTGAAGGATGGTTTGGAGCTAAGGAACTTTCTTCACGGAGGCCTGCCTGTCTCACCTTCTCGGCCTTTGCTTCCTGGGACAATGAAACCGCGCTTTCTTCCGGAGCACTAGGATAAGATAATTTAAAGGCTGTTTTTCAGAGGAGTCCCCAAGAAGCAGCTGTGGGATGGCAGTGGGGCAAACAGGGGAAGGGGCGGGGGCAGGGGGAGGGTCGGGGTGGGGAAGAGCGGGACAGAGAGGGGGCAGGAGGGAGGAGGGGGAAGAGTTGAGGGGCAGAGGGAGGACTGGGGCAGGGGAGGGGAGGGGGCAGGCAGACCACCTCCCCCAGGTTCCAGTGCCAGTGCAGCCAGAGTTGTGGCGGGAGCCTGGAGCCCCCAGAAGGACCCTTCCCTGGGAGGACTGTGTAGTTATTCTGAGCTCAAGGCTGGTTTGAGGAATGTGTGCCCGGGGGGAAAGGCCCCGCTGGCCTTAGTCCATTACAATTCCAAAGGCAATCACAGACAGAGTTGGGCCTGCGGGAGTTAATGAGATTCCTCACCAAAAACACTAATCTGGGTTAAAACTAAGAGAATGCTGATAAGGATATCCCCTCTCACACTGGGAACCAGGAAGGTGTTCGGCTCAGATCGGCCGTGCAGATGGGGAGGGAGCCTTCAGCGTGTCCAAGAGAATCTGAGAAAATGGCTGCTCAGATGTGGCGCGGCTGAGATAGAACAAAACATCCCATCTTCACTTTTTTATAACGTTCCAGGTACAAATCAACTAATAGCAGCAGAAGTCTAACACGACTTTAAAAGAGAGAGACTGACCCCCTGAGAAAGCAGCCAGTGAGATGTGTGGCGGTACATCGGTTATCACTGTTCCCCTCCGGCAAGTACCTGGCTCCTCAGCACGTGCGAGGGAGCATTTTGTTTTATTACCTTGTGAGTTAAGTGAAGAAAGCCGCCCGCACCTGGGGAATTCCAGCCCTGGCTTTGTCATCGCGGGGCCAGCTCAATTCCATGCAGGGCGCTTAATTACAACAGTGTTTAAAGGGAGCCCAGAAGAAAGATGGGTTCAAGTGCAAATTAATTTCAGATTATCACAACAAAGGCAATCATATCTCAACAAGCTTGCCAGCAAAACACTTTGCGAAGGCCCCTAGGTCCCTCCCCTCTCCAACTTACAACAAAGACCTTTCAGCTCAAATTAAGCTAATGATCTCAAACAGCCCTCTTCCTACCTTTTTTGGTTTTGACTATTCGCACAGTAGAATGTGGCAAACGTGCAAACGAGGGGGTGTGTGTGAAGGGGCCGGTGGAGACGAGGTAGCCTGGAAAGGTCAGGGCTCCACATCCGTCAAGTGACAAAACAAACAGTCAGCAGCTCCACGGGGCCTGCACAGCGTCAGATTGTCTTATTCTGGCCGACAGCCGGGGTGGGGGCAGGGTGGGGGTGTCGGGGGTGGGTTTATCTGAACTTCTCACTCCAGCCCCCTCGAAGTCCGAAGTCCGGCCCAGCGGCCCAGCAGCTCACCTCCTCCAGCCGGCCAGCAGCCCGCTCTTAGAGAAGCCCAGCATCCCACTGCACATCCTCTGGGAACCTTTGGGGAGGGGGATCAAGGCTGAGAACATTCTGGTCAAGCCTCATTACTTCCTCATTACCTTTGCAGAAGCGGAGGGAGAGGGTTTTCATCAGGGAGCGCGGCTGGCTGTCGCCGGGATTCCTGTCTGCTTACTGCACAGCCGACCGTGGCGCGCAGCCGCCATGGGACGGCAGGGCTCCTGCGCCCCTCGCTAGGGTGAGCCCCTCGGCCAGGGTTTGAAGGCCAAGCCCCGGCACCAATCACTGTGTCCGGGGCCGCGTGGGGCCACGGCTCATCCACCAGGCCCATGCAGGCGGGGCACCACGCACTGCCTGCCCCAGTTCTGCATCCATTGCCCCTGTCGTCTGGCTTTGGCCCCAGCCCAGAGGCACACACATGTGCCGCAACACATGTGCACACATGAAAAGCGGTGACTGGGCCACCACCGCGCCGGGCTGCCTGGCCCGGGCTGAGACCCTCCGCCACAGGGCCTCTCACTGCCAGCTCCAGAAACCATCCACCAGCAACGAGCGGCCTGTGGGCCCCTGCTCTCCACTGGTCTCTCTCTCTCTCCCTCTCTCTCTCTCTCTTTTTTTTTTTCTTTTTCCAGTCTGACTTAAGTGTTGGCTGAGTAGCATCTGGGTGGCTGGTCCATCTTGGGGCCCCTCCCATCCCAGTGTGGGCGCGGGGCTCCTGGGTTGTGCCAGGATGTGGGGTCGGGGCTGGGGCCTGAGCACCTCCTGGCACTGGCCCCAGTGTGGACGGTGATGCTCCAGGCCCGCAGACTCTCAGACTTGGCCCCTGTGCCCCATTCCCTCCTGTTCCTGCAAGTAAGACGTGCGATGTGGCCACTGACTTGTCAGAACAGAGCATAGCTTCTCCACGAGGCCAGCACCATGGGCGCCTTGTCCAGCAAATCTGACTGGGTTTGGTCTACAAGTGAAACAGCCCTGGAGCCCATCACCTGCGAGGCACCGCGGGAGTCAAGGCCTGACAGCGTGTACTATGTGGGTCTCTCTGCTTCACAAACACTCGCGTTAATTTGAGTGAGGTTCCAGGCAAGTCCATCAGGGTAGGTGAATGCACTTGGACGACGTGCACATAAATATCGCGAGTATTAAACGCCGTAATTCCAGAGAAAATAAGATGGCCGGTGATAAAGTTCTCATTTGACAAGCACACGTTACCCATTCCTTCATGGTTTATCACGCTTTCTTGCGTGAAGGTGAGGCCTGACCTGTTCCAGGAGCGGGCGGATGCGGCAAGGAATTGGGATTCCAGGAGGGGGCTCGGCCTCGGCTCAGGGAGTGGGGAGCCGGGGCTGAAGTGGAATCCAGGAGGCCAGAGGGGCTGCGCCACAGAGCAGGACCCAGGCAGGCAGGGAGCCGGGAGCGGGGCATCCGTGCTGGCCTCCGGGAGCTGGGAGGGAAGGGAGCCAGGGCACGGAGCGGCCAACTCGCTTTCCGCTCACCCACCAAACAACTAAATTCAGCTGGGACGTGAGCTCCGTTTGTACGGTTTCTGTTATCATAAGACGCCTTGCGAGTAAAATCAAACCAGGTCCCGTAACTACACACAACATTCAGCTCTCAGGTTCTGACAAAGTTTCCTTGTGTTGGCAGGTGAGTGTGCCCTTGTCTTCCAAGTGTTCAAAAACACAACGCCTGGTTTGGTTGCCTTCCCCTCAAATACTTGAGTATTTGTCCAAAATTTAAAAAAAAAGATACAATTATGCAAAGCAAACCTTATTGGAGCTGGGTCACAACAGAGCCATGTGGACTTACCAGTGATGAGGAATGAGCTCCGTGACCCTGTGTGGTCCGGAGAGGGCAGGTGGGAGCCGAGGGCCAGAGGCGCTGAGTCCTTGGACAGGTCCCCCCACCCCCTCTGGGCTTCGCCATGGAAAAAGAAGCAGGGCCCAGCGGGACTGACCTCCTGCATGGGGAGGTCCGAGGAGGGGCCCCCCAGAGGCACCGCGCCCCGTGTGAGGTCGCTCTCTCCCGTTGCTCTGGCTGCGGGCACAGACACTCACCTCCTCCAGGCAGGAATCACATCTTGCTAGGGAGTGACAGCCGTGAGGCGCAGGCCGGCGGGGTTCTGGGCTCCAGGGTCCAGGGCCTTGTCCACGGCCACCGCCACGTGGCCCGCATCGATTATCTCTCATTTTGTTCATTCCATCGCATTTTATCAGCCCCCGATGTTCCTCTGTCGTTGACTGTCATCCCACATGCTCCCAAGCGGAGAGGAAGTAGTCTCAGTTGAGGCCGAAGTTCGGGCATGATGCACCCGACTGCGTGGGAACCAGAAGCCCCAGGACCAGCTTTTGGCTCTCGGGGCAGCGCCAGGTCTATGGGACCCCGCCGCCGAGCGTGTCTCCAGCGAGCGTCTTACTCCAGCGCGTCAGAGGCCCCGGTCCCTGTTTCCCAAGGATGGGGTGACAGCAAGAGGGGGACCTACGGAACCGTGGGGAAGCAACCTCGTCTGGAGAAGGACAGAAGGCCCAGCAGGGAGCCAGCCCTGCGGATGGTGCCTGTCCAGTCCCAGCGGCCAGGAGGCCGTCCCACTGCGCACCGGGGCGCTCTGGGCTTGCTGGCCGCGGGCACTACCCTGAGTGAGGGCCGGGATCTCAGCTCTCTGCCTCTGGCCGCCCCAGGCTCCTGTGTTAGTTAGGCCCAGAGAGACGAATGAAGGAATCCTGTCTTCATGACCATCCGATGCCTTCCTCCATACTGGGCTCCTCCACGAGAAACTGTCACAAGATCTGGCGCCCGGTTCCCTGGGCAGGAGCCTTGGCCCAGTTTTCCTGTCTCTGGGACGTTCTGCTGAACCCTCTGTAGACTTCCTACGATGGAGCCTCTAGTCCCTCCTGCCCAGGGCTCAGCCTTGGAGGCCGGCCTGCCAGCCCGCAGCTGGGTGGGCTCGGTTGGGAGCTGTCCTACCTCCGCCGCGGCCCTCAGCTTGGCCCGTCTATGGGGACCGGTTTAATACTGTATCTTTAACCGAAGCTCTGCGCACCTGGGCTTTGCCAATTTTACGCAATTGAAAGCTCTCAAAATCTGAGTGAGTTCTCCTACGGATGGAACAGAAGAAAAACAGCTGGAAACACAGAATGAGGCATTTTGAGCTGGATAATCCAAGGCTAATTTAGTACGACAGCAACATTGTTACTCAAGTATCACTCACGCGGAAGGATTCTGATAGTTCCCAGTTGAGCCTCAAGAGAAACCTGCACTGGGGGACTTTATTACCGGGTTTTCTATTGTTTACGGGCTGTTTGACACACCTGAAGTCAACAGTTCCTGTGGAAATTTTTATGACTTGAGTGAATTCCCCAGGGACAGCAAATGCGACCTAAATAATGGAGCATGTCCAGCGAAGGGACAGCGTCCTGCCTTCCGCAGCCCTTACTGGAGTGGCGCTCCGGAGCGGGGGACTGAGATCCCGCGGGGGCTCCTGTGCTCCCTTGTCTGCCCTCACGCGCACGGACAGCGGGGCCACCGGCACGCCCACAGGAGAACCTTCCCGGAAGCAACTTGTCCTAAGGAGGCTTAGGACATCTGACTTCATACCTCAGGTGCATGTCCGGAGCCCTGGGCTCTAAGTGGAGAGAAGCTTCCGGCACGAAGGTGTCCATCACGTGCTCCGCATCGCTGCACAGTCTGCGATGCATCCCCTCAGCAGGTGCTTTCCTGTACTCGGAGGAGTTACGTGAACAAACACCGTGCGGGCAGGATGTTTCCTGATGTTGGAAAATGCTTCCATGGTATAAACTCAAATGAAAAAGACAAAACAAAACAAGGCTTAGAAGTATAAACGCGGTATTAGTCCCACTACGGAAGCAGGTCGTGCTAACCGGGATGTGAGAGGAGAAAGTCTGTTTTCACTGCGTTCTCCTTTTCCCCAGGTTCCAGGGACGGCTGCAGAGATAGGCTCACCTGTGGTACAGGTGCGGGGCTGCAGGCTGGCTATGGCGAGGACAGGTACAGACATGGATGCGGTCCTGAGTGGTAAATGAGACCAGGACGGGGACGGGGAGGAGCATGGGGGAGACCAGTCCCCAGCAACCGTGGAGCTGACGGGGAGAGCTGGCCCTGGGATGCTGTGCGGCGCTCCTGAAACGTCCCCATCTGACTCCGCACGAGTTCGCAGGTGGGTCCCGTGGCGTTCAAGTTAGTTAGTTAGTGATGGACGAGCTCATACCCAAGGCTGAAGACCAGCCACGGTGCCTCGCTGGGGAAGCGTCTCCGGGGAGGAGCCCAGGCTCAGCTTTGGAGGAAGCCTCCCTCCGGGCAGGGGTCGCCCTCCCACAGGTCAGCTTTCAGCAATGGCCTTTCCAGGCGGAGACACCCCAGCCGTGCCCACAGCCCAGCCCAGAACCCCTGGTTTCTGTACAGGGGAGCGGCTCCCGCAGTGCTTGGCGCTGGGCTGTTTCTTTTGCACAAGTGTAACATGTTGGAATTTTCAAGAGATTAAACAAATTAAAAACACAAGCATTGATCACAATTTCCTATATATCTGTGCGTGTGTGTCTAATCTGCAGTTAGACGTCCTTGAGAGCTGTCTGGAGATACACATCATCTTTCCTTTCTGCTTTCTCATTTTCTTCTTTATTTGGTATGAAAATCCTCCAACTGAGTCCTGAGTCTTGTCCCGAGCCTCAGTCCTGGCGGCTCTAACTTCTCTCTCCTCCTACCACCTCTGTCCACGCATGTGTGCGCGCTCTCTCTCTCACATGCACACACACACACGCACACACATCCGTGGCTGGCTTCCACAGCCCTCGGAGGAGACCAAACGTGGGGCTCTTGGACATCTGGCCTGGATGCGGCTGCACAGAAGAATGCTTTCAGGGGGATGACTAAGGAGCCTGTCAACGGAAGACTGCTTCTCTCTCTGACTTCCCTCGCTGCCCCACAGCCCCCCACCCTGGGTGGTGGGTGAGACCTTGCTTGGGGCCAGCCCTGACAGGAAAGTCTCCCATCTTCGCTTGCTGACTGGGGCCACGGTGGGAGCAGAGGAAGAATGCAGCCGTGAAGATGTTAGTGTCTCTATTCCAAGCACAAGGCAGGAGGGACTCTCCTTCTCTGCTCTCTCCCTGGAGACCCTTTCAGGGAAACCAGAGCCTGAAACTAGCTCCAGAAGTGCCTTCCGAGCAGGTCGCATGCCCCCCTTGGTGTTGTTCACCAGCCCTGGAACACTGGGGATTTCAGGCAGAAGCACAGTCCAGGATGTCCTCCCCCCAGGAGCCGGGCAGGAGTGCACGGTGGGTTAGGGGCTTCTGGAACCCTGCTCTTTCCATGTCTCACCACCCCAGGGGGCAAGCATCCTACGACCCTGTGCTCCTGTGTCTCCTCCCGTGGTCTGCTCCCTTCTCCAATAGCTCTGCCATGAGAGATTTTCTCCATGGACAGGTTTAGCTTAGCCTTCTTCTTCCCCTCTGCCAGACTCCCCGTGAGGTCCCCCATGCAAAGACCATTGGGGTGCTCCTCTCGAAGACATTGTCAGTGCCCAGGACTCAACCCCGTGCTCCCCTCAGTCAGGGGATCACCTGGAAATTCCCCCTGATGCAGAACCAGAGGCCACGGGACAGTTTGCAGTCCTGGGGACTCCTTGTTGTCATGCACACCTGGGGTGGGGAGAGACTGGGATGGCGTCCACATGACCAACATCATTGTCTAATGTGGCTTCCAGAGCTGACTGACCAGAGAGGAGCCACTCTGATGTGGGTGCTACAAAGCCAAGGGGGAAACCAGTTCCTACTGCTTCCTTATGACATTTGAGATCAGTGAGCCAAACTTGCTTTCACCTCCTAAATGGCATTTTGACAAAGTAAGGCAGGATGGCTGTCACAGGAGGCCACGGCACGTGTGCTGCGCAGGCTTCATTCTAATGAGCCTGGGGGCACAGCACCCCAACCTTTCCAAACTTGTTCTCCCTAGTGCTGGAAATACACATATTTCCATTTATTTTCCCTGTTCTTTTGAACGTACATTATAAAACGATCCTTTCTGCTGTTTTTCTGTATTTTAATTAATGTCATTTCATTTGTACTTGTGCCCGCAGGCTGTTTTAGCAATAAAGTATAATTTTACAAATTGGGGCAAAAGTTTTCTTCTACAGTATTTTTGGAAACACAATACTTTATTTCAACAGACTTATCCAATTTTTTTAAGAATCCAAAGTCTTCCAAATATGTCAACGCTCAACGTTGGTTGTCCCAATGGCAAGCGCGTCCTTGAAGGTGTTGTGAAGTTCATAGCCTTTCAAAGGCTTCGCATGTCCCGGGCAGCTCTCACCAGATGGAAACTGTGTCCTGCCCACTCAAGGCTATCATGATTACCTCTTCCTGCTCTGACAGGAAGCCCGCCCCAGCAAGTGATGAGCTGCTGCCCCACGGGGCTGTCTACATCTGGGGACAGCATTTCCTCACTTCACACTCTGCCCCCTCTGCCCCCAGCTGGCTTCTCCCAGATAACCTGAGTGTGATGTTGTGAGCACTGATAACCAGAGGAAGCCATGAGCCTTCCTAAAATAGGACAGACTCCTGAGCCCTCAACCATAGCTTCACTTCGGGCAAAATCCAATGCCAAAGTGGGTAATCTGTCTTGCCACCCGACCTGTCAAAGACGATTGGGATAGCTGACCCCACTTGCTCCAGCAACACCACTCAGCTCAAGATGTCCACAGGACAATCCGGCGCTTGGAGGAAAAAAACCAGGAGACTTTGAGGTTAGATTTCCACAAAACCAGCCTTGAAATGCTGGTTTGTGATGTTTTGGTTTGAGAAGTCGGCAGCCACCTCCGCCCTGCCCGTGGGAAGAGGAGCTCGGATGGGGTGGAGGATTTGACCCCACTGGCTTTTCCCACAGACTCTGGTTCTGAAATCTTGCTTCAAGACCTCATCGACCTGCAAGGCCATAGACAACTCATTGGAGACCAAAGGCACACAGCCAATCTTGACTCTTCCTGTCTTTTGGAAGGTCCTTCCTCCCTCAAAAATGTCTGCAAGTGCTGGATGCCCGAAGCTGGCGGTTCTGCTTCTCATCTGTAGAGCAAAGGGAACAGATTTTCACAATGTTTGCCAACAGCTCTATAAACTCAGTAATTTGACTTCACCCCAAAAAAGTCACCTTTTCAGTGAAAATGCCACTGTACTCCCTTGCTTCTGGTGAGAGAGGATGAACGATAGAAGGCATATTTGTAAGAATTAAGTGCAAAGTCCCCTTTATTATCAAATGCTGCTTCTAAAAGCCACTAAGGAACCCCCTTCACATAGCTTCCTTCTTGCCAAACAGAATCCAGACAAGCCGAAGTTTCTTATCCTATTCAAGAGTCTCCTTTATGAAGTGGGGTGTAAATAAGGACAGTGACAGGTCCCACACTATGAGCCACTCTGGTCCCATCAGAACACACTTCAGCACTTTTCTATCCTCACAAGTTCTATGAACGGAATGTTGTTTTTTACGTAGGAACACAGAATGGACGACTGCTTTCCACTCTTCCGGCATACATCAGGTCTTCCCCTCCTCCAGCAACTCTGAGATCAGGCTCTTGCCGCCATTTATAACAAGGTGAGTGGAAACGCTAACCTCTAGACCATGATTATTTCATAGCTTCTGCTATATAATTGCACTATATATTTTTACATGTACACTTGATCCTTTTTGACAGACCTGGGGAGGGAGGGAGGCACAGAAATGATAAGAGACCTAAGGTCCTATCCACAGCCCTGACAGCAAGGTAGTATAACACACATATCCTGAAGTGGTTCTTTCCTGCTAAGAATGAACTTTTTTAGTTGAGGTATGTGACTAGAAAGCCCTTTCCGAGAAACGAACAATAAATGATGAATTTTAAGAGGGGAAGATAAGAAAATACAATTTATGGACATCTAGCCCCCTGAGGATGCAGACCAGACATGAGCTAGGCTGTCAGGAGACACTGGGGACTCTCTTTTTCTTAGACTGATTCCTTTAGACCCTTTTACTAAGTGAAAAGCTTATTACATCCAATCAACTGTGTTTTCCACTAAAAAAGGCCAATCCTATTGGTTTTCTGAACAGGATAGCAGGGGAACAGTAGGAGGGAGGTATGGAGAGGTCCAAGTACTGCACTGGATTAATTAATTAAAATTTGGGTTAGATCCGAGGATGAGAGTTATAAACATGTCTAATTTGGCATGGGTGAGATCTTTCCAGATAAGATTGGTGGCCCAGAAATTATAAATGAAAATATGTGCATAATTAACAGTGAGAAAATAATGAAAAGCTTTTGTGTAGCAAAACTCACTGTAAACAAATTCAGCAGTCGTTTCAGTCAGGATGAGCGAGACCATGCTGCAGTAGCAAAGAGCACCTGAGTCTCAGTGGTTTTAGGGGCGCCTGGAGGCTCAGTGGGTGAAGCGTCTGCCTTCAGCTCAGGTCATGATCTCAGGTCCTGGGATCGAGCCCTGTGTCAGGCTCCTGGCTCAGTGGGGAGCCTGCTTCCTCCTCTGCCTGCTGCTCCCCTGTTTGTACTCTCCCTCTCTCTGTCAAATAAATAAATAAAATCTTAAAAAACAAACCTTCAGTGGTTTTAAGAGCAAAGGATTGTTTCTCACTTTCAGTAGAAGTTCATGTGACGTTGCTGGAGGTATTCTCTCCTAAGGACAGCACGGGTCATTACGCAAGGGAAGCAAGCAAACATGGCAGACCCTTTATTGGCCCTTGAAGGCTTCTTAGAGACTATGTCCAAGTGATGTAGATGACTTCTGCTCACATTTCCATGGCCAAACCAACCATCTGCCTATCCTGGCTCAGAGAGGAGAGGAATATACATCCTACCATGAGCTCAACGGGACAAAGAAGTATATCAGCAGGTAGCAATACAGACCACATACTTGGCTCCTGTGATCACCAAATACTTAATCTATTTTCCCTCCTACACAACATATCCTCATCCTTAAATCCAGTCATGACATCACGCCAACATTGAGGATTTCTGTGGGTCAGTGGCATCAAAGAGGAGGTGACGGTGACTCGCCACACCCCTCATCAGTCCCCACACACAGCACTGTAGAGTACCATGGGGAGGGGACAGTGACAGGAAGCACGTCCAGGATGAAAGGGGAAGAATGGCAGACGTGTAATCAATAACGGACTTCAGAAATTGTGAAGATAGGTATTCCAAGAGCTTTCTACCCTGAAAGTGCATGATTTTCCTTGATAAGCTCCTGATTCTGCTCCATGGTAGTCGTTTCTTGTACGTTTTCCCTCCTGGCGTCCCTGGCTCCATTTTCTGGAAGAGATTTTCTTCTCCACTCTCATCCTGGACCATATCAGGGACTTCACTTTCTTGGAAGTGCAGTGTCTTCTCATCCCACTCGTTGGCCGCAGACAGAAGCTGTTGTAAATCTCAGGGCAGACAGGCAGTTCTGTTGACAATTGAAGTGTCTAACAGACTTGGTGGATTCCCCATCCAGCTGGGTCAGATTCCAGTCAGTTCTGTGTGCCAAGAGCCACACTCAGTGCTCCTGTCTAGACACAACGCTTTCTCTTCTCGAGGCCTCATCCCTCAGGACATTCGGGGTGCCTAATACCGCTGGGCTTGGTGGAAGAGCCACATCTTTAATCTCTGCTCTTGTTACTTCTCCTGTTACCTTCTTCCAATTAAATTTACTGGCTGCCACACCCTCAGTCATTCTGTGACTCTGAAGTCCATTAGTCCATTCAGAACTTTCCAGAAGGTGCATAATGACCAGATTCTTGGTCATGCTTTTGCTTCAAAGCTAAGCTTCACTTAACCTTGACGTCTCTAGGACTGTCTTTGTTTTATCTCTATGGTATGTAACCTCTTAATATGCTGTTAAATCCAGTTTTCTAGTATTTTATTGGGGATTTTTGCATCAGCACACATCTGAAGTACTGGTCTGTAGTTTTCTTTCCTTGATATGTCTGTGTCTGGTTATGCTATTAGTGTAAGATTGACCTCATAGAATGCACTTGGAAGTATTCTCTCTTCTTCAGGTTTTTTGGAAAATTTGTAGAGAATTAGTCTGTAAATGCTGAATTTACCAGTGAAGCCAGCTGGTCCTGGTCTTTCCTTGTTGCAATGTTTTGCATTAATTCGATCTCCTTGTTAATTATAAGTCGTTCAAATTTTCTCTCTCTTTATGATTCAATTTTTGTAGGTTGGGCATTTCTAGAAATTGATTCATTTCATCTAGGCTATCTAATTTGTTTGGGTACAGTTATTCATAATAATCCCTTAAAATTCTTTTTATTTCTGTAAACTCAGTTGTAATGTCCCCTCTTTAATTTCTGTTTCTAGTTATTTGAATCTTCTTTTTTTCTTAGTCAGCCTAGCAAAGGTTGGCCAACTTTGTTGACCTTTCAAAGAACTAATTCTTAATTTTGATGACTTTATCTATCATTTTTCTCTCCTCTATTTCTTAATCTGTAATCTTTATTAACTCAATTTCCTTTTACTCCTGCCTACAAATGGGCCCATTCTCAGAGATCATTTCTTTATTTTAATAATTTCTGAATACAGATAATAGCACAAGTATACATGAAAATATTTCCATTTTTTGTCTTGTTCTCCTGGAGCCACACAATTATCATTCTATACATTTTCATAGGCAACAGTTTTCCAAACATTTTACCACCAAAAGATGATCATCTTTTTCCAGGAATTGATAATTGCATAGTCATTAAGTGCTAATCTGTCTCACGGTCAATAAGATGTCTGTTTCTATACATGTATCCTTTCTATATATGTATCCTATATATACACATCTATATATGTATCCTTTCTTTCTCTTCCTTCCTTCTTTCCTTCCTGCCTTCCTTCTTTTTCCTTCCTCCTTGAGTTAGCCAACGGGATAAACAAGGGTAACGCACTGAGTTGACAGCACCCAAATCTCTGTGCTTGAAAACAACAAATGTATAAGTAGCTCAGGTTTCATGTCTGTCTCACGGTTACTGGTAGTGGGGTAGGTGGCCCTCTCCTCCGTGTGTCCACCACTCACGGCCTGCGGCTGCCATGTGCATCACCATCTAGAATGTTGGTGATTTCCCTGTAAAGAGGAGAGAATTTGACAACTAACATCCACATTCTTCAACCCTTCAGGCTAAAGGTAAAACTTCTCGTGTCCTATCACATTTCCTTGGCCAAAGCAAGTCACGATGACCTGGCCAGCTTCAAGAGGGAGGGAGGTGCTTGCTCTCTATCTGAGCACGCTCCCGGAGGGAAGGGCCAGAATACAGAACAGCCTAACAATGGCCACAAAGGTTAGTCTACAGACTGGGAGAAAGTACCCCCAAAGGAGAAGACAGAAAGAGTGTTACCCACAGTTTTGAAAAGATGAAAAACACCCTCTTAGAAATAAAAAGGCAATGACCAATAGAAAAACTGGCAAAGAAAATAAAACATGGTTCACAGGGAAGCAAGCAGCACAGGCAGCACACCCGTGAAGGGCTACTTGTGCTCCCTGCATTGAAGCAAGGATTAAGCATCACTCTACAGCTACTTGCGTAGCCAGACCCAGCAAATAAACCAGGAAACGCCCAGTGCAGGCAGGACAGGAGGTCAGGGGGTTGATTTTCATGACCTTTGGAAAGCTCTCTGGCCTCACCATTAACTTTAGAAACACAGGCTCCAATCCAGCTCCCCAGCCCCGCAGTCTCAGTAGAAATGGAGTAGGCGGGTGTGTAAAGATTTCAGTACCAACGTGGTTACTACGGAGTTGCTTGGATGGTCAGCTTTGGAGACGAAGAGAATGTCCGTACGTAAGGAGGATGGCTTGGCTGGAACAGGGTGTCTACACTGCGGAGCGCTGGGAGCTGCTATTAGAAACTGAGCTTGAATGATGGCAGGAGACAACATCTACCAGACACACTGAAATATGAAACACAGAGGAGACAAGTGTGTGTGATACGTGAACTCAGGGTCCCGAGGGCACATGTGTGCGTGTGTGCCTGCCCACACAGGGAGGCTGATCATCGGGACACGGCGCCGGCCCTGGAGCATGAGCCTCAGCTGATTTGGGAGGAAAGTGAGGATGGAAGTGAGTGGGTAATGGGGACAAACACAGAAGAAAAGGAAACAAGTACACAAATTATCATATCGATTTTTTTTTTTTTACAAAGTCATAGGTGTATACGTGAAACCTTTTTTAAAAAATAGTGTGACCCCTCCTTTTTTCCAGGCTGTGGCATGCTATCCCCTTTGTCATATGCTGAGTTTGAAAACGGGGTCTTCTCTGTGGGCATTACTGCAAGTGTGACAGAGCAGGTCCAACTCACAGCCCCTCCCTCCACGGCATCCCGCGCACCTGTCCTACCGGGGCTTCCCTGGGAGGTCGTGAGCGTGGAGGACGTTTGCTGGAGAAGTCACCACCTCACACGTACTGATAAATCTATTTCCAAACTCTCCCATCCAAGGACTGACCAGGCCCTGCTCAGCTTCCGAGACCAGCCGAGATCGGGCGCGTTCAGGGTGGTACGGCCGTAGACTATTTCTAAACTCTCGTTACACACCAGGCTTTTCCTAAATTGCCCAGAATTTCAGATCCGCTGGATTCGTTTCTGACTTTTGCATCATCACTCAGCTCGCAGGGTGGACAGGGCTGTAGGACTTACGGTACACTCATGTAGGAGGACTCGAAGACCCAGACGCAGCGGTCACTGTGGTTGTCTGCAGCCAAGCTGCGGGGGCCAGTGGCCAGGGCGGGCCCTGCTGGCTGACTCCGAAAACGGCTGTCACTGAACTGCCATTCGAAAACGCCGAGTCAGTTGTTCTATGGCCAATTGAGGCCACCGTGCCTGGATTACCTGCTTGTCAGTCACACAGACATGGGTTAAGTCCACTTAGATTTGTACGTCTATGGAGAGACCCATTATTTAAATACTGCTGAGCAATATTCACATCCCTTCACGTGAGTCAGTATATGTTGCTTGGGTTGTCAATACGCGGCTGAATTATTACCGCGTTCTGTGCAGTAAACCATCTTTCCAGGTGCTGGAGACGTGCAAAGGGATGATTCATGACAGGGGCCCGGGGGCGCACAGCCATACGTTAATGACATGAGATAAAAGTCAGCACCCGTCGAGTCCCCGACGGGAAAGGGAGCCCTTGCTCTTTACCGGGGCTGCCGAGGCCGGAAGTTACCGTTTGCCCACGTGTGCCCGTCTTGGAGCCGGAGGAGAAACACCGAGGCCCACATGGCAAACGCGGTCTATCTGTTTCACTTTAATTCTCTATTTCATGACGAGTTTAGGGCCAAGCCAGTCTCCCTGTGGCTGCAGCCTGTAAAGCAGATACACACAGCGGCTGCTAGCCGGGCTCTGTCTGTCCCCGGAGCATGGTCTCGCTGGCCATGCAGCCAACTTCTTATCTGTAAGACAAGAGCACGTGGATAGTAGGTAGACGGAGAGAGACACACGGATGCTGGGAGTGCAGATAGAGACTGATAGTGAGTAGATGGGTGCTAGGCGATACGTGTGGGTAGAATACAGGTATGGATAGATCCTCCACTCCTCCACAAAGCCGCAGATCTAAGACCTACCTCTCTGGCCCAGAGGCCCTGGACCCACCACCCCGAGGGAGGAAGACCAGGCAGTACCGACCAGTGAGAGCTGGAGCCAGGGACCCCAGCAGCGGGATTCAGATGGAAGAGAGCCTTCCTAAGAACAGGAAGACCCGAGAAATAGTCAAACCTGAGCTCTTTCAAGAGCTCTTTCAAGCTGAGGAAGAACAATCATGGAAAAACGTGACGGGACAAGGAGGGTCTGAGCAAAGAGAAACAAACTGGGGGAACTTAGCAAGGTCTGTGTGACCAGATTCCTCTCTCGGGTCCCTCCATTCTGGAGGGAAGGACCTTCAAGGGCAGGTCCCATGAGGGCCATGCCCCCTACTTCAAGGCAGAAGGGCAGGGAAAGGGTGGACAGTCCTTCCTGCGTGTCCGTGCTCTCGGAATCTCGGAATCTCTCTGCTCAGAGTGTTTGATATGCTAAGGCACCATATTTGGGGGAAGCAGGTTCTGAAGCCCATTAAACTCACCAGAATTCAGGAGTCTTGGTGAATGTCCTTTGGGTGATGCCCCCGGGGTTTTTCCAGGTGATTCAGAGAAATGGAGGCAGCCTTCTGTCTTCCGATGGCAGGACGCAGGTAAGCTGTAACAGCTCCCTGGTCACAACCGTCACCGCCCCTGACTCCATCTGTACTAAATCTAGAGGATCTCATCTGTTACCACCAATTTGGGGAAGGTCAGGGAGAGGCTGTGTGAGAGTGCAGGGAAAGGGTCCCTTGTCGCTGGCCGGAGATCAGAGCCCCAGAGACACCGAGCTTGATTCCTCTCCAGGCACAGCCACACAAAACCCTCAGTGAGTCGGCGAGCACGTGAATGTGTTTTCTTTCAGTGACTCTGAGGGTGCAGTGACGGGAAGGGCTGCTGCGGACGGGGAGGCAGCGGGACCGAACCCTGCGGGCGGCGCATGGTCAGCAGAGGTCGCACTCAGGTTTTACGACGCATCCCGGGACACAGTGCGCTGCGTCGAGACTGTGTTCTCCCCTCGCCCCAGACGGCACATGACCCGGGTCACCATGGAGCTCAGTGCCGCAGCAGCTCCAGCAGCCCGCTGGAGACGGGAACCGTCAAGAGGGCTGAGTTGCAGCCCCAGATCCAAATCAACTTTCTGCAGGTCTCGGGCAGTTCTGCAGAATCCCCTCATCTTGTAGATGGCTGGTTCCTCAACTGGGCTAAAAAGCAGTTTGGGCCAGAAGGTTTCCAAGCCCTCCAGCTCTGAGAAGCCACGGCCACAGTAACCCACAGAATCTGGGTTCCTTCCCTGCCTCGCTCCACCGTTATAATCTCTCTGCGGCTCTGCATCCCGTGGCTGTTGGACTTCCGTGTCTTTGTCTTTCTCCATGTCTTTCTGCTGAGGTGGGGTCCAGGCTAAGCTCACTAGATGTCTTTTCTCATCCAACCCTTACAGCACCTCTAAGGGAGGGCACCCACCGCACAGGGGACCCTACTACACTAGACCTCACCCCTGCTCATCTTCTGTCAATGACGATGGCAGGGGAGAGCTCCAGGTGCCTCCCAGGACTGGGGGTGAGTGGGGAGCCAGAGCCCGGCAGGTAGGGAATTCAGTGGAGGTGGAGGTCGTGAAGGTGCACATAGTTAACGGCAGAGATTAAGAGCACACCTTGGATGCAACCCCTCTGAGATGCGCTGGGGGACGTGGGATGCAATTTGAGGAGACAGAGATTTGCAGTTGCCCGACCTGCCCACTAGGGGCGGGTCTTTCGGTCGAGGTCCAGGCCGGGCTGAGGGCCGCAGACTGGCTGGAATGCTGAGCGGGTCCATCTGTACTGTCTGGCTAGCGATGCATTGGATCGAGGATAGCTGTTCTTTCAGAAGGAGGGTCACTGGTCGTCACTGGTAGTCCACGATGAACCACTGGTGATATTTCCTGCTCCATTTGCCTTTCAGAACTATTCCGTCATGGGTACCTTTGGGACCTCAGACAGACATTCCAAGGTTTGATGTGATGCCCCGATTTACAGAAGGGGGAAGCGATTATAATTCAGTGATTCCCACTGAGAGGGTGAGTGTGGGGCTGCTGTCAGCCCCTACGGGAAACCCTAAGGGAGGGTGTCTTCTCTTGGACGTTCCGGTAGACTGCTGTGCGGACGTCACTTATGAGGACAGCGGTGAGAGCCGGTAATAACCTCTGACCTGGGACTCAAGGACAGACGTACTAGGAACATATCACCCACATTCACCCACTTGCCAAATATTTGGTTTCCAGGTAAATTTAGCAATTAATTTTCCATATAGATACGTAGAAAGTTAAAAGCATATGCCCTCTGAGCATGTTCATTTCTCTGAGACTTAAAACTCAGACACAGCCCTGGAATGTACCATGTGATCGGGAAACGACATCCACGGGCTAGAAGGACACTTGGCTGCTTTCTTCCTTTTTTTTTTTTTTAATTTAAATTCAATTTCGTTAACATATGATGTATTACTAGCTGTAGGGTAGACTTCCGTGATTCATCAGTTGCACACAACACCCGGTCCTCACTACATCAAGTGCCCTCCCTAATGCCCGTGACCCGGTAACGCCCCCCCCACTTCTCCTTCAGCAGCCCTCAGTTTGTTTCCTAGAGTTAAAAGCCTCTTATGGTTTGTCTCTCTCTGTTTTTCCCTTATCTTATTTTCCTTCCCTGCTCTTATGCTCATGTTCTGTTTGTTAAATTTCACAGATGAGTGAAATTGTATGGTATTTATTATTCTCTGATTGACTTATTTTGCTTCGCATAATACCCTCTAGTTCCATTCACCTTGTTGCAAATGGCAAGATTTCATTCTTTTTGATGGCTGAGTAATATTCCATTGTGTATATATACCACATCTTCTTTATCCATCATCTGTCGATGGACATCTGGGCTCTTTCCATAGTGTGGCTGTTGTGGACATTGCTGCTATGAACACTGGGGTACATGTGTCCCTTCTTTTCACTATATGGGAAAATTCCTAGTAATTCCTAGTAATGTAGTTGCTGGGTCATAGGGTAGCTCTAGTTTCAACTTTTTGAGGAACCTCCATGCTGTTTTCCACAGTGGCGACACCAGCTTGCATTCCCACCAACGGTGCAGGAGGCTCCCCTTTCTCCACACCTTTGCCAGCACCTGTCATACCCTGACTTGTTCGTTTGAGCCATTCTGATCAGTGTGAGGTGGGATCTCATGTGGGTTTGGTTTGTATTTCCCCGATCCTTGGCTGCTTTTTGCCACCGTCAGGCTGCCTCTCAGCTTCTCTGAACATTTACTAGCAGCACGAGAACTCGAGGTCAATCCTGTGTATTTTCCTTACAGTCAGGGAGTCTTCAGTCTGGAAATCCCAGCACCTATGAGTTTGATGGGAGCGTTTGTAGCAGGCTCCCACAGGGACCCCAATGAAGAAAGACATGACCAGGAAACCTTTTCCAAGTTCCTGTGGGCAGATCGCTTGAAACTGAGCTGTTGTCATGGTGTCTGATCACCGTGCAGCAGGCCTGGGGTCAGACTCTGGGACTCAGCAGTCATCCTGTCTCTGACAGTGGGCTCAGAGCCCGGGACCTGAAAGGCCCTGTCTCCTACAGACAAGTGGCTACCGGTTCTGACCTGAAAAGAGGAAGGACGTTATAAGGCCCCAGGCAGGAGGCATCAGGCATCAGCATCTCATTGGATAAGATAAGCAACCAGTGGTGCACAGCTGCCCAGTAAGACTAACTTGTGTCCAGCATCACTGCAAATTGAGAAGACTTGAAAACAATTTTAAGACAAAAGTCAGCATGACATTCATACAAAATGTAGGGAAAACTTTCTGAAGGTTCTAAGTAGAAACATCTGAGAATGTTATATAACGAATTTGGTGATATGAAGCCACCAAAGGAGAAGGCATGGGATGTCCCTGGAATATGATGATAATGTTCAAGATGGAATTTCCATCCCACTTCAAGATAAAAGAAACAGCATTCAAGTAGACATTTACGAAAAATAATGTAAAAATTTCCAATAGAACTTTTCGTTTGTTAACATAGGCCTTCATAAGCAATAATAAAAGACGTGATCAGTCCTATAAAGTCTATCATGTTGGTTTTATATAATATTTGTGATAAGATGTGCAGAAGTACTGTCTGTTTTGACGAATGGGCTTTCCCACCCCGGGTAACCCCATGCCATGTGGTGAGGTATGGGATGATAGGGAGATAGAGACCCAGATTGGCATGCCATTTACTGCAATGTGTCAAGTGTCTCTCACCCAGGGTTTGTGGTCAGTCCTCCCAGCTTAGGCAAGGAAGGAATGCAGAAGGAGGAGACGGGTGGCTCAGGGTCAGTGGCAGACCAGAGAGAAACATGAGCAGGGCAGAGGGAACAAGGAGCAGGAGCTATGGACAGGAAATGAAGATGCTGGCCTTCCCTTAGTTCCAGTGGAGAAGCCCCAAAGTGCCAAGCAGATGTTGAGGTCTTCCTTAAAAATGCAAGCTCTTGGGTGGGAGGGTCACATGCCATAACTCTGACTTCCAGGAGGCAGGGGGAAGAAAGACATCCCTGTTGGCTCCCGTTATGGGAGGGACATCGGGTCCCTGAACACTACACACACTGGGGAATTCCATGCAAAGGGAAAGGTATTTGTTCCATTGATGACAGGAAATAAGAAAAGACAAGCATTCCTTGGAAGATTCTCATTACAGATAATTTTGAAAATCCTTTCCTAAGTAGGATGGGCTGAGAAAGACCAAGTTTTCACAGGAACGTGTTTTATGTACATGTTATGTATGATGAGAATCAGATGATCAGCGACTGTGATGGTGTTCAGTTACAAGCCCTGGAGATGTGTGGTCTACCAGATGCCTCCCTTTGGCAAGCGAGCTGAACACAGACTGGAAACTGGAAGGTCGTTGAATCTCTAACCCGGTGTTAAAGCTGTGAAAGAACACGACGTGGGCTTGACGGGATCGCTGTAGGTCGTTGTAGATCGCAGTAGATCGCTATAGATCGCAGTAGAAGGCAGACTAGATCTTATGGTGATAGCAGCCAAACAAAGGATTTAAAATACAAAATAACCCCCCACTGGCCCAGGCTTAACCTTCGTGTCTTCATGTAATGATTGTGCCCCACACAAACCCACAAACCAAACAGAACCCAGAAATGCAAGTTGCAGGGGGCAGGGAGCAGAAGCCCACTCTGGAAACGAGGGGCACATGTGTTCATCACTGCACTACGATATGGAGGTAACATTGAAACTGCTCACTCAGTCGGGGGACACAATTGCTTTCTCAGGATAACATAATCTTGTAGGCTTTGTTGATGGAGACAATGTCAAGATTGCCGAGGACCTACCAAGACCGGGATGGGTGGACATGTCCTCACTTCAGATGTGTGTGCTCACTGAGACTGGGGCAAATAGCACGCTCACCGCCACTCCCCACCATAGGTAAAGTTTAACAGCTGACAGGGGCCCATAAGCATCGTGATCAGAATGGGACACAGGAGAGGCTAGTCTGATGGGGGCTGAATGGGACATGACAGGCCCCGAATACAGGTTTTTTCCTTGGAATGGCAAAATTGGTTGGGCATTGAATTGGTTGGTGACCAAGACACAGCATTGGGTTTCTTCATGCTTATGGCAGAGCTGTGACAACAAGACGGTTGAAGGATGGGGTCTGGAGACAGATACATGGACACCAGCTGGTGAAATTGCAAGGCCCGGTAGTTTTCCTATTCTGTGGACTCAGGGGGAGACCCTGGGAGAGATTATGGGGAAAGCTAGGGCACGCTTTGTCTGAGGTCTCCACAAACGTATCTGCTGGTCTGATCTGGGAGTGGTCCAACTGAAGGAAGACAATCTAATAGGTTACTCTAAACTCACCCAGACTTTGGAATTTATGAAAAAGAACAAGATATTCAGGAACAAAGATGGTCAGGATAATTGAATCAGATTCCTGGAGCCTTCTTGAGGGATGTAATCAGGGAACCAGAGAGAGATGACATCCGCTCTGCACCCTCAGTACTCTGGCCTTTCCGGGAGGTGAGTGTACTGTCTTGTGTGGGTTGCTGCCGCCCCAACACTCCCTTCTCTTTTGGGACAGCCGTCTGTTGGAATTCTAATAGGTCAATGCATGGGCACCCACTTTTTCCTTCCCATTCTCAAAACCATTTAAGATATAAGAAAGGGAATGCAAGCAAAATATTGCTTCTATTTCTGATGAAGGCGACTAGACAAGGGGCATCGGATCAGCAACCGAAGGGGTTTACCGAAGCCTCGTCCTAAAAATAGACAAATTCGTCATGTGCCTCTCGTGGTTCAGATTCCAGAACAGGTGCAAAGAGACAAAACACCCAGTCGCTCTGCAGTTCAGGAAGGAGGAGGAAGGAGAGCAGGGGCAGAGCACAGTCGGCCGTCCCAGACCCACCTGCTGGTTACTCCTCCCCTCCCTCCAGGTGAGTAGTCGGGGTGGGGAGAGGGGACAGGAGGCTCATACCCTTGGGGAAACAACCAGGGGGAGATGGAGCCCCACTTCAGCTGTCTTTAAAAAGATGAGTCTGCAGGTTGAAATCATAAGTTCCAGTGTCACTTTAATTTAAGGTGACGATCTTGTATATAAGAGTCATCTAGCAACGTGCCTAATAAGGAGGAAGTGCTGAAAATGTCAGCTGTCACGATGTCATTGTGGGGAACTAAGTGGTGCCCAGGTCAGTCTGCTTCTACTGTTCCATTGGTCTCAATATGCTGCCAATAACTCTGAATAGCCACCATATTGTCTATATGTCCATCACCCCAGGCTTGGAATTTGTGCAAATTAAATAAATATTCCATTGCAATATTTTAAAATGTGATTTGAAGGAGAGCTAAACATTTAAGACAACATATGATGTCATTTTTTGAGTACATATTTAGAACCTGGTCTCACTTTCTGCCTAATCTCCAGGAAATCAAATTTCCCGGGATGTGGGGGGGGGGCAACAAATAGCCAGAAATTCTGTGGGTTGAGTTTTGTCCGGAAAACTTCAAATCAAATAATACCTTTTGTAACCTGCATGTGTTGTATTTTCTGTCCCTTCCAGAACTGACACTATGACACATTTTTTATTTGCTTTTTGATAATTGTTTATCTTTCTGGTTCTTATAAATGAGAAAGATAGGACCAGTCCTGTTCTTAACTCTAGCCAAAGTGGCCCTATTGTCCTGTTGAGACCTGGGGTATTTGGGGATTGGGAGAAGTGGGGTGCCCAAAGGGGGAATGTCAAAGGCGTTCTGACCAGAGCTGAATGAAGTCTCTTTGAAGATACTTTGCTCTCTGCCCCCAGATGGACGAGGGCTCTGACGTCAGCCTTATGCCTAGTCTCACAGTCCCTGGATTATGAGGACAACTTTGGCAGTGGGTAGGCATGGGAAGTATCATAAATAATTAAATATAGAATTCCTAAGTAAAAGATGACAACATGGAGGGTTCAGAGAGAAGAGGGCCTGCGGCTTTCCCCCTCCGCTGAGTCAACAGCACGCCCTGCTCCGGTTGGCCTGGACCACTGCGGTCTTTGTCCTCTTCCTCTGACCCCAGCTCCCCATACATATTTAATGCCTTTCTATGGCCAAGATCATAGGGGAGATAGGAACTTCTTTCCTCCTTCATTAGAAAAGCAAAGAAAATAATTGAATAGCAAAGTGGTTAAACAAAACTTCAAATTGGCTGGTTGCCATCGCAGGGATAGCTCTCCGCGTTGTGAGGAAGCCCAGTCTCCAGGCACCGATGTAGACAGGACCGGACCTCTTCTTGGAGCTCGGGGCCTCTGACTCTCAAAGGCAATCTAGGATTTAGTCAAATGCTAAATCCAGGTGGTGAGTGGGATGGAGACCAGAGGGTCGCCTTTGTCGGGGTTGGAGCCTGTCCCTGCGAGGCCAGCTCTGCTCTTCTGGTCGTTCTGATGGTCTCGGGTCCTTCTGGGCAACGCCAGCCCCCGCAGCCTCCTCCAAAACTGTAGCAGCCAGAGCCCCTCGATGGAGGGAGGTGAGATTTGGGGAGGTGATAACCCTTTCTGTTCCCTCTCTGGGTCTCAGCCGGACGGTAACCTCTCCTGCACCCAGCAGGAGGCAGGCCTTGGTTTTGCCTCCTGTTTGTGGTGCTTGACGAGCCGGAGGGCCTGAGTCCCGCCGCAGGGGCCTGACTTCCTCGCAGGCCTCACACACCGACCCCCGACCCAGCACTTGGACCGACCGTCCCCAGGTCCTCAACCCGACAGGGCCCTCGTCCAGCTTGAGGCTCCTCGGGCTCAGGTCCCCAGACCCAGAGGAGCGAAGACCAATCTTCCAAACCGCTTCGGGCCCCCCTGTCGGTGCCGCTCTCTTCAAGGGCTTGCTTGCTGCCCCCCCTGTTCTAGAATGCCCCCCGACGCTGTCCCTCCATCCTTCCTACCGCCTGGATTTGGCTGTGTTGACAAGCATTTTTGAAAGAATCATCCTTTTTTTTTCAGGAAACGTCCATGAGCTCTCTGATAAATACAGTTCTACTGTTTTGTTTTTTACTTGTTTTGGCCCATATTAGACTTACAGAAAAGTCACACAGACAGTTCTGAGAGCCCTGCTCACCTGGCACGGGCTTCTGCCGCCATGAGCACCTGACAGAGCCGTCACACAGGTGTCACACCTGAGGGTTCTGGGGAGCCCTGCCACCCGCAGAAGCCAGGAGGCCCGGCAGACACGTCGGTGGTGAGGTGGTAGGACCACGAGGTCATCACCGTGACACCCTGAGGAGGACACGGGCTCCTTTCTAGGGGACTCTTGCCGGAAGTTCACAACATCATTCTAAGCCTGAGAACATAGGAGAACAAACCCAATTTATTCTACAAATAATTAACTGGGACACTGTGGACACATCCAGAACGTGAAAGGTAAGCCCATTTTCTGCTCCGGCTGCCAGAACAAAGTACCTCGAGCCGGGGGCTTCGACAACAGACATTTATTTTCTCCCAGTCCTAGAGGCCAGAAGCCCAGCATGCAGGTGGGCAGGCTGGGTTTCTCCAGGCCTGTCTCTGGGGCGCACAGATGGCCGCCTTCCCGCTGGGGCCCCGTGGGGTCCTCCCTCCCTGCACACATGTCTGGGGTCCCTTCCTCTGTTCTCAGTTCCTAGTCTGACACACCACATCCTGTCGGCCCAGGTATCTCCCGACGGCCTCACTGCAACATGATGACCTTCATAAAGACTCCGTCTCCAAACACGGTCGCATTCGATCGGGCTGGGAATTAGGATTTCAACACATCATATGTGAAGGGACACAGTTCAGCCCACAGCAGGTGTGAACACTGAATGCGACACGGGATCCCAGCCTGGGTCCTGAAACACAGGGAGGACATTTCAAACATTGGCGAAAGACAAACTTTGATTTGTTAAAGTCAGTAACCCTTGGGCATTGTCCCCCTGTGTGTTTCTTAGAAAAACATAATTCACAAGGATAAACGAGGCTAGTATATGAGTCAGGTAACATTTTACGCAGGCCGGCCTTACAATGCTTAAAAAGACTCGTGGTTGAAAACATTTATAAAGAAAATTTTTGAAAGGGAAATGAAGAATTTCGGATATTTATGGAAACATTTTGTGGCTTTTTGAGAATGGACCACTCAAAAAGGATTTATTACCATAAAGTGGAATGTATTATCACCCGTTAAAAGAAAGATAAAATACGTTCCACATTCCGCCTTGCAGAACAAAGCAACGAGGAAAACCAGAGAAAGAACGGTTTGTGTCCAGCTCGCCGCTCAAAGGTAGATGTCGCGTGAGGCGATGGGAACGCAAACAGCCCGCGTGCTTCAGAAGGAGACGAGGAGATGCCGGGCCTCACTGTGAACGGCTCCCTGGGAAAGCAGGAAGGGGCTGTGTTGAGCCGGGGATAGCGTTGCTGGTCATTGCCAAGGGCTCATCAGCTACGCATCGGCATCCCGTGTTTTGTAAGACTGAAGTAACGATTCTTCCTAATTATGAAAGTAGTTAACAACCATTACACATGAAAAACGTCAGCAAACACAGAAACATATATAAAAAAAGAAATATCCCACAGATAATCTATGTAAAGCCCTGAATCACACCACGTTTCCTTCAGAATTTTTGTTTTGCTTCTCCCTATAATCACAAATTTTGTTAAAACGAGATAGTACTACTTTACAGCTTTTGATGTAGCAATCAACGAAGAACACATCTCCATGTCCAAAAGTAAAGATCTTTTATTTTGGAAGGCATGGAATTCCGTTAGAATCCCAAGCACACCTTATTGACCCAGAACCTATGTCCGGAAGGCCGAGTTGTTTCTAACTTGCTACTATTACAAACATTGCCGAGATGACTCTCTTAAAGTAAGAACCTTTGCCCACCAGTCCAGTGATTTCGGGCGGAATTACTAGAAATGGAGTCATTGGCGGGGAGGCACATTTTAAGGCTTTGGAGAAATGTAGCCAAATTTCTCTCCGAGAGCTGGCACCAGCTCTCGCTGTCCCCGAGGTGAGCAAACACTTCAGCAGAACAGGTAAGATCGTCACTTGAATCTTCGTGGAACCACTAGGCGGAAAATGCTCTCTCCTTTCCAACGGACAGAAAATGAACTTTGGTTGCTAGTGGGCAGCCGGTCCCTCAGGTGTCCCGCTGAAGCTGACCTCCTCCTGGTGGACTGTCTGCATAGGAGCTTTGCTTACTTTCCTGTCAGAACATCTGCTGTGCAGCGAGGGCGCTTGCCCTGGGGGTGCCGTGAGCCTTACTTGTTCCTTCTCCCCAGCTCTGCTGAGTGCCCTGCGTCCGCCAGGCCTTTCCGGCTCATGCAAGTGTGAGTTCCTTTAGGTCCTGAAAATCTCGCTGGGAGCATCTGGTCACCTAGGCCATTGTCCCAACACCACGGAGCACTGGGAACAGAAGGGACACGTGTGGACAAAGGAGCCTCGGACCGGGTTTCTGAGCTGTCTCGGGACTGTCACGTCTCACGTGTGGGGGTCCAGGTAGCGTCCCTGAGTGTGCAACCCGGCTTCCCTCACACGCACGTGCCAGAAGCCGGAGCTGTCTCTTCCCACACGCGGGGGCGAGGAAGGGGACAGGGGTCTGTAATGTGCAACCCATTAGTGTGAGTTTCCTTTCCCCACCTCACTTAAGTACAATAAAACGAAGCTGCGAAAACCAGATGAAAATCACAAGATTCGGTCAAATTCGGTCATCCTGCGTGGTGAAGTACAGGAGGCGGGCCAAGAAAATGCCTGTTTTCTTTCCAGGGCTGTGGAATGCTTTTTGCCAGAGGCCCAGGGGGCGGGCATTCCTGTCAGTTTCCTGACGGGGTGGCCCTGCGGGCCGGACATGACCTTCATCCCAGAGAGGGGTCGGGGACAGAGGTGTGTCTCTGAGACAGGAGGTGGCCGGGAGGAGCTGCGGCCGCGCCGCCCGGGCAGGGCTGAGCCCCGGGCTCCGGCAGGCCCACAGCCTTACGTTTCCTGCCCGCGGGGGCGTCCGGCCGCTGCCCAGGGACGCTTGGGACCGTGACCTGAAAGTCTGCATGCTAATTGTCAGGGAAAGGAAACAGGACTCTCGCTGTTCGAAACCAAAGAGCCATGGAGAGTTTGACGTTAGAATTTGATCAAAAAAGACTTTCTTCATGACAGAGTGCGTTTCCTCAAAATAATAAAAGTGTAGACTCCCCAGTGTCTGAAGCAGTCTAGACGGAGGGAGGCTGTGTCCGCTGGCCGCCACCATGGACTGTGTGTCGCTGTCACCTTGCATTATCGCTCAAACCCCGTAGATGAGCCCAAGTCCTCGCTCAGAGACGGAGCAGGCGCGGGGCCCCCGGCTGTCCTGGGCGGGCTCCGGCAGGGCCTCTGTGCCCTCAGCGCCGCGCACCTTCCCTGGGGGAGCTGACCACGTGGTGGTCTGGACCCGATTCCCCACGCCCTATACTTCTCCAGTTCCCTGCCACCCACACGGCTCAGCAGATTTGCATATTTGGAAATTATTGTAATTTGTATTTCCCTGATAAGTGAAGTGGAATGTCTTTGTTCTCATGTTTCTGGCTATCCGGGTGCCCACGTTTCTCTGGCTGATCGTCCTTATTGATCTGTGGGGGCACCGATCTGATAGGATTGGGCGCCCTCCCCATCAGTCGGGGCCTTCCTCAGTCTCCTGTCCTGGATATGGGTCAGCTGTCCTACTGACCACGCTCCACGGACGGCCCTGGGTTCGTGGTCCTGGGACGGAGTTTTCACTCAGCCTGGGTGGCTGCACTCCGCAGAGGCTGGCGGAGCCGGGAGAGGCCGACTTGGGCTGCTGCCCTTGGCCGGTCAGCACAGCAGCCTCCGTGCTTGTCTCCGTGGCTTGCCCCCGGGTGAGAGAGCTCACCGCCGATCTCCAGGCTGGCAGCCCGCCAGGTCTCCCCTGGCGGGCACCTGCTCGACGCGCTCTGTCCCACAAACGCGGTGGTTAGAGTAGACCGTGTACAACTTGGCTCTGGACCCCAACACAGAACTAAAGCTCCGTACCACTGAGCCCGGACAGTGCACCAGAGTGGGTGTCCAGGGCGCCTGGCCCGCCAGAGTCTGGCATTTTGCTCGCGCTCCGCTACACGAAGAAAGCCAGCATGGGGCCGCAGAACAAAGCAGGCAACACCACAGGGGCACATCAGTGGGAGAAGAGGGGACCCAGGAGGCTGCCTGGTGCAGAAGGGAGGAGGTAGGAGAGAGAGACCCCGACACGTGAGACCCAAGGCCCTGAGCCAGGTCCAGACACAAGCTTTGCCTCTTTCCCACTTTGCTTCCACTGGCCTGGCATTCGGCGGTGTTCAGCACAGACAGCAAAGGCGGTTTGTTGGCTGTTCCCAGTCCGCATGTTCTGCAAACCAGCCATGTCCTTCTGAGGCCGTGTTCCCAGTGCTCCCGCCAGCCCGGCGCCATTCCCAGTGTGCTTCCCCACGCCTCAGGTGGCCTCTGGTCTGGCCTGCTTGCTGACAGCATCGCAGTCCCCTTGGGACCACGACTTCCCACAGAGTCCAGGCGCGGGGGATCTGGATACTTTGTAAGTGTTCGTAAGACTGTGAACACGAACGGAAGCAAAGCAACTTGCCTGGGAAGCTGCCCTTGTCCGAGTGCTCTGTTCACGGAGCTGTAAAGAGCATCACAGTGACTTCCACCAGACAGAGATGCCGGCTGGTCCCCCGTTCTCCTGTGGCAGTTGACGTCCAGCCACGACTCGCGGGGACCCCGCTGGGACCCCTGACCTGGCGCTGCATGCGGGAACAGGCTGGAGAGGTGCTGAGGCCTCGTGGCAAGGGGGAGAAAAGGCCAGTTGGTGTAGGAGGGAAAGCAACATCTCCCCAGGCTCCTGGTACGAGCCCGCGGCCACCGAGTGGTCCCTGCTCCACGCCAGGGCCGCGGGGCCAGGCGGAAACCGCTAGATGGAGAGATGACCCCGTGTTCTCGAAGCCGGCCCTGTGTGGGCAGCTCCTCTGCTCAGGGTGGGCCCGTCTATGTGACGGCCACTGGCGGCTGGACTGCTAAGTCACTCTCCACGGAGAAGTACAGAGAAGAGGGAGCCCCGTTGTCCGCAGCCCCTCCGGGGTCCCCGTGCCAATGCTCCCCAGATCCAACCTGTCAGAGGGAGACCTGCTTGAGCAGCTCTCCGGGCCGTGAGTGGTCCTTGGGTAGGGCAGTGAGAAGACATTTCCTGTGCTGTGCAGTGTAATAGGAGCTGCGGGTCGGACTCGAGCTGCGAGCTGCGCAGGAGGAAGCTGGAATGCCGAGAGACGGCTCGCGGTAATTAATCATTGCACGGGGAAGCCTGTCAAGGGCCTTTCTCGGGTGATACTGCTGTCAATTACAAGCAGCCCCACACCATCTGCAATTGTTTAAAATATCACCCGTCCCAGGGTCCGCGGTTTTAACACTTCTGCTTCATTTACACCTCCCGGAGAATGCTGTGCGCAAAGCCCCACTTGGCCGGGAGGTTGTGTGGCTGTGTCAACCTCCCAACAAAATGTGAATGTTTAGGGAGACCCTTGAGCTGTGAAGTAAAATCCCAATAACCTCACTTTCATCTCAGGCTGACATTCCAGCAGCAGAACTCGACTCTAGCCAGGAGGGAACCGGAAACGGGAGAAGCTTGCTGCGTTTCAGGGCCAGGATCGCAAATTAAAACAAGCATTACTGGATGGAAAGGACTTTCCTGTGCTTAACACAGAGGGAGAGGGAGAGAGAGAGGGAGAGGGAGAGAGGGAGAGAGGGAGAGAGAGAGAGAGCCACTGAAAATACTGTAATCAGTCACGTTCTCTCCAAGAGATGCGGATGTGTCTTTTCTGTCCGAAAGACGGCGTCTGAAGGTCGTGCGCGTGTCTGCGGGCGGGCGGGGGCGCGCGGCGGGGGCGCGCGGCGGGGGCGCGCCCGCGGGAGCCCGCCCTGTGGAAAGGAGCATGTTTGGCCCCATCGCATTGCAGAGTTAGGCTTTTCTAACTTTTTCTACATACACAGTTGGAGGAGGTTTCACTGACTTTACGCACCAAGCAGTACAGAGACTTTCTTAGCTAGAAAATATTCCATACTTAGAGAAGAATGGGGGCAATCTTCGTAGAGGAATTCCCAGTAACGCACGTCAGTACCCTCCCTCCCACAACGCTGCCCCTTGAAAGTGTGCAGGACTTAGTGACTCTCCCCCAGACCCCGAGTCCAGGCAGCCCACAGTGGAGGTGCCCGGACACAGCACGGGAGACGGGTGTCTCCCCTCGAACCCGCAACAGCAGGAGGATCACGGCAAAACCTCAAAGTCAAATTCAGGGACATTCTACAAAATATCTGACCAATACTCCTCAGACTGCCGAGGTCGTGAAAAACAAAGTCTGAGACCCTGTCCTGGGTGAGTGGAGCTTAAGGGGCGCAGGGCTGGAGGCGACGGGTGTTCTAGACCAGAGAACGGACCGCAGGGAAAACCTCTGACGTCCACACGAGGTCTGTGCTCCGCCAACCGGGTGTCCAAGGGGAGACGGCGATTTCGGACTTTCTGCGAATGTAGCCCAGTGATTGAAGATGTTACCAGCAGGGGAAGCTGCGAAAGGGTATATGGGAACTCCCTGAGCTATCTTTGCAACTTTTCTGTAAACCTGAATTTACCCCCAAACGAGTAAGTTTGAAGAGCCAGCTACGAAGCCTCTGTCCGGGGCTCAGTCAGCATCACTGAAGGGGCCCGCGCACAGCTCCCCTGCTCTCCTGCTGCTGCTGCTGCTGCTGGCACGGCCACCACGCCCCTGGACGGAAGGCAGCTTCCCTGATGGAAACGGGACATTTCAGCTCACTGGAATGTTTTCAGAGGCCACCTTTGCTTCCTTTCTGGAGAATATTCCGGATTCCGTGTCATTAGCTATTAACAATCATTTATGGAAACGTGGCCGGGTTCTGAAAGTCTGAAGGAAATGGACAGTGGAAAACCTCCCTGAGTCTATCTTCCGTGTAGAAAAGCTACACCAGAGATGACAATGTTTTCTTTAAATTAACATCCCTGCTGTGTCTACAATGTGTGTAAGCAGGGACGGAAGACTTTCAGGCAAACCTGTCCTTATGGCCCAAACGGCCACGGCGCACGTGTTTCCCAACTGGCTGGAAACGTGCGTGTAAACGACTTGTTTTCACCTGGATTTTCTTCGCGCCTGTGGGAGCGGAGCCAGGGGTCCTCAGCGGGAGCGCCCTGGCACACAGGTGCGGTGGCTTCCCGTGAAGCACCACTGAGGTCACGCGTCGGTGGCCGGTGGCTGGGTGGCTGGTGTGTGTTGTCACTGGACCTCCCCGCAGCTGTCCGGCAGTACAGGTGTGTCGAGAGCTTCTGTCCCACCAAGCTGTTATGGCTGAACCTTCTTTCAGAACGGACTTTCCCTCCCGCCAAAAGTAATATGGAAAGGCTAAATGCCTTGAAGTCATTCCTGGTCACCTGGAGGGAAAGTCTTACCCTGCTCAAGGATAGCAGAGTCCAGGGCAACAGAGCTCCGACGAGCGAGAAGACAGGGTTCTCGGATTCATCTTCTCACGCACTTGTCTTAGAACCCACCTGGCTACGACCGGCCTGCCGTGTGCTTTTCCTCTCTTCCTCCCGTATTCCCTACTTCTCACAAGGAAGGTGCCCTCCTGCCATCGGGAGTCCACCGTTGTTTCCTTCTTCAGATCCCACAGGAGGTCAAGGTTGGGACGGAAAATGGGCACAAAGCCTCCCAGAAGCCTGGCGCCAGCCACAGCTTTGTAGTCATCGAATCTAAAGGGGGAACATATCACATTTTCAGGTGATCATCAAGAATAATTTTTTTTAAAGATTTTATTTATTTATTTGACAGAGATCACAAGCAGGCAGAGAAGCAGGCAGAGAGAGAGGGGGAAGCAGGCTCCCTGCTGAGCAGAGAGCCCCATGCCGATGCCGGGCTCGATCCCAGGACCCTGAGATCATGACCTGAGCCGAAGGCAGAGGCTTTAACCCACTGAGCCACCCAGGCTCCCCGAGAATAATTTCTGATGATAGATCGCTATGAGATTTTTTTATCTGTAGCTGGGGGCTTTAGATAACTGAGAGCTACTTTCAGGCCACAGTTTCTTCTATTCCCACTTATCTGCATGTGTCTTCAATGACCATAACAAAATGAATAAACTTGAACTGTATTTAACTCTGGCAATAAGTAGTAGTATCAGTGTACATCCACATTCTTTAAAGATTCATTTCTGATGATTATTTAATGACGAACAACTTCTAAATGTACAATTAATTATATTTTTACCGTTTTGCTTAGTTTTTAATGAATATTTCTAATGATAATTCAAAAGGAAAGATAACCCCAAAACTTCTATAAGAAAATCCAGTCTCAGTTGTATATAAAATGTCATTGCAAAGAAGAAAAGACTTAATGGTAATAGAGTAGTAGATAAGATTAGGGTTGTAAATATAATGGAAGCAGGAGTTAAAGAAAGGGAAGGGGGGGACCTCTCCTAAGTGTTCGTGAGGACACTGTCTGCATGTGTAATAGAAGAGCTGGGTGTCCGGGCAGGGACACAGCTGACGTTTGAGGTCACGTGCATGGCAGAGATGAAAGCGCTTCATTCAGCCTCACTGAAATTTCAAGATTGCTCGGGGGTCTTGAAATCAATGTTAATGTAGATCCAATCAATGAAAAGGGTGACATGACAATTTTATTTTATGACATTAACATTTCTAGTTCACCAAAAAGGACATATTCCACAATTGCTTAAAGAGGATGGAGAGTTTTAAATGTCGACATAAAGACGTGGGGGTATGGGGCGCCTGGGTGGCTCAGTGGGTTAAGCCGCTGCCTTCGGCTCAGGTCATGATCCTGGGGTCCTGGGATCGAGCCCCGCATCGGGCTCCTTGCTCGGCAGGGAGCCTGCTTCCTCCTCTCTCTCTGCCTGCCTCTCTGCCTGCTGTGTGTACTCTCTCTCTCTGACAAATAAATAAAATCTTAAAAAAAAAAAAAAAAAAGACGTGGGGGTAGCACCCAGCGGTGAGGGGAGGTCTTGGGGGCTGGGTGTTGAGGAACATCTGGAGACTGTCCCTGCAGGGACCACAGCTGGTGGGCGATCCTCGCAGTCTCCCTGGGGCCCGCAGGCCGCCCCTTTCCCGGGCTCTGGGGAGGGGGCTCTGGGAGCGACACGGGGCATCCCTAAGTCGGTGCCCCTGAGGCTCGAGGCCGCTGGGCCAGGCTGGCCTGTCCTGCCCCGGCACGAGGTGGAGACCCCACGGTGCGGACGGTGAGAACAGCGCTGCGGGGGCTCCGCGGACCGCCCCCGCCACGGAGGGCGTCTGAAACCCCACTTCCAGTCCCCATGCCCGCGGCCTTATGGCTTCCTGTTCAAGTCCCACAAACGAGCGGCCCATGTGTTCTAGAAACTGTCAGAAATGTGGTTCATTGCTAGTTTGCCTCCGTGTTTTTCTGCTCACCCAGTGCCGTCAACTTCACTCAGCTCTTGCGTAAAGTATGTGGAAAACAGTTTTCTCCTCATTCCCACCATTTCTCCCCTTCCTTTTTTTTTCTTTTTTTAAATCAAGAGCAGCTTTTATTTAATTGTTGCTGTTATTAATAACATCACAACGGTCTGACTGCTGGGCAAGGAGGTCATAGTAGAGATCAAGAGCTGGGGCAGCGTGTTCTCACGTCCGGGGGCAGCGGGAGCCCCGAGAGCCGTGTCTGCCTGGACTTGGGGCACCCAATGCACCCTGCTGGTCACACCTGACCAACGAGGACAAGAGGCCTGAGCATCGTGCTCCCACTTAGGCCTGAGGGACCCCAGGTCCGCACGTCGCTGTCCTGAAGCTCTGTTTGTGATCCGGAGCTGCCTCGGGCCGGCCCCGTCCTTGTCCTGCCTTGCGTCCTTCCGTCCTGTGTCAGAGCAGCCACGGCGTCTGCGCTCAGTGCGGTCCCAGCTGCTGGTGGCCCTGGGAGGAAGACTTTGACCTTTGCAAACGGGGCAGCCCGTCTGCAGGACTGCTGTGCTCAGGTAGCTTCCTCCGGGGCCCCTGCTCAGGGGCACATCTGAAGATGGAGTGAGAGCCGGGCGGGTGCCTGACGGGGGCTCAGGACTGAAGGCGCAGCCCTGCTCGCCACTGTGGTCCCGGGGACAGCGGCAGGTGCCTCCGAGACCCCAGCACCCAGCTGGAGCCCCGCCTGGAGCGGAGGGCCCCGGGTCACCCAGAGGCCGGGCCGCGGCTCAGCCCAGAGCCCCCCGCGCGGCCGAGGCCTCCCCCACTCGCCTGCAAACCCAGAATCCACCGGCGCAGCAGAAACAAAGCAGGTTTTCTGAGTCTGACGCATGAACACCATCTGGTGAGAAGAGCGCTCTAATAATTGAATGTGATATTATAATTCGGGGCTTTTATCCTGGCACCCCGGACCCCGAGCTTCCCAGCTACACCCCCCACACTGCTGGTGACGAAGCCGGTCGGCCGTGCATCACGTGGGCGGCGAGCCGGTTCCGCGCTGCTGGGGGCTCGGCCGGGCCCAGGCGCGCGAGGAGTTCCCGCCACCCGCCGCGAGAAGCACTCGATCTTGCGCATGGCCAGACACAGGAGAGAACTTAGTTTTATGTTTAACTTTTTGAAACCTAATGAGTTGACGGGGGATCTTTCTCTTTTCAAAATACGAACAGCGGGTGCCTGCGGGTCGGTAGAGGAGTGCGGCCAGTTGGAGGGCACAGCGCGCTCGCCTGTGGGCGGTTTGCAAACGGAGGGGGATGAACACGGTACAGACGTGTCACCCTCGGGGAGGGCACTGGCCGCGTAGACCCCTCCCCTGCGTGTGTGCCTGTCCCGGCTCCCAGGAGGCCCCTTTCCCAGGTGTCACAAGAGGGGGGCCCGCTGGTCTCCTCAGTGGGTGATGCGTGCCATCCCCGCCGCTCCGGTCACAGCGGTCCTGGGCGCTCCCACTGTGATGCCGACATGCTGGGTCCTGTCTTCTGCAGGGCTGTGGTGAGGTGGGCGGACACCTCTGCCTTTCTGCTCCTGGAGCCCCGAGGCCCCTGGACAAGACCTGCTCTCCTGCAGCTCCATCTCCCCCTTCCGCCCCCTCTTCCCGATCCCAGGAACGGGCAAGGAAGACATGACTTGAGCCCCCCGAGCCTTCAAAGCCAGCCTGCACGCACGTGCATGTGTGTGTTTGCACGTGTTCATGCTTCACATCCCACGGACATAGTCTTCAGATAAGACCAGATAGCCATGGGAAAGCACCTAAAAACCAGTACAGCACTTTCTAAAAGTGGAGACCATTCATGATAACTGGCACTATTAACACACAGTTTTCTCATAACATCGCCAACAGGTTTAGTACGGAGCCAAGCTCCAGTGGCTTGGCACTGATCACGGACCTGTGGTTCCTGCATTTCAGACCCCAGGGATGGGTGGTTGACAGGGGCCGGTGCCTGGGGAGCTGGGCTGGGGCGGGAGCCTGCCAGGGTGGGGCCACCCCACCATGCGTCTCTGGAATGCGGATGCAACTGTAGGTGTTCGCGGTCTGATTTTCCAGTGTCCTCGCTCAGCCTTGGACAAGTAACCAGGGAAACCCTCAGGAAGCTGACGGCCAGGAGCAAGATGTCTTCCGACGCAGGAAACTCTGTAGGGTGACTCGCCGGGCAGGGCTGCCCCAGTCGGTGGGACCCAATTTTGGATTTCTCACAGGCAGGTGGGGTTATGCTGATTTGGGCGTCGTGGCAGCCCCACCCGGCCCACGAACAAGCCCATCTCACAGGCACAAACCACGAGGATGAACAGGCCTGTGTTGAAAGCCTTTTGATCTTCACGAAAGATGGTTGCCAGATGGGGAAACAGCGCCGTCCAGATATAAGGAATATCCACTTAAAATCGTCTTCATCTTGTTCAGCTTTCCCCTGCAACTCTATATTAGAGGAGAAATTTATCATAGCTGTGATGTGGGGGGGGAAGCTTTTAAAGAAGGGGCATGCCTTTGGAGACGCCAGCAGGCAGGCGCGCAATTTAAGACCCTTGTCACTCCGTCAAAAGGACTCTGTTATACTGGGGAGTCATAAAACACATAAGGAACAAATTTATGGAAAATATTCCCCAATTGATCTGTTTATTACGCAGATATGGAGAAGGGAGAGAAACAGGTTTTGGGAAATCTTCTTCCCACATTTTTTCAACGTGGCCATCCCAGCCCCATAGACAAACCTGGCTTCTCTCCCTCTTCCAGCCGAATTCACCTGGAGTCTCCAAGATGGGCCTGACAGTAAGGAAAATACATTTGAAAGAAAAAATGTTTTTAAACTTTCCACCCCACCCTGGGATTACTTATGTCTAGAGATAACGACGAAGGCCTGTATGGATGCATTTGTGCAATGTAGACAAATTGAAACAGTCTATATTTCCATGTACCCTCACTGGCAACATGTAACTTTACTCAAAGAGAAACGTTGTGACTGTTTAATCCAATGTATTAAATTTTCAATGAAAGCTTTTAGGTAAAAGTTCCAAGTTTGTATAGAAATGGTCCTTGCAAAGACTTTATCACAACATTAACAGTAAGTTTAAGATTCATTTGGGGGGGGACAAACTACGGGTCCCCAGCAGCAGACTCTGATGAGCCTGCTGTAATGACAAGTTCGTGTTTAGGCTTCCCCGTCGCCACAGGGAAGCACCAGCAATTTGCCAGTTGTGTGTATTTTGTTTTGTTCGGTTTTTTTGTTTTAGCATAATTTGCACTGCTGACGTGCACAGTCCCCCATTCTACAAAGTGCTCCTGTTAGGATCGATGCTCGAGCTGTGGACTTTGTGAAAACGCTGCATTTTAGAATGTGCTGAAAACAGAGCCGGAGCCACTGGTGTAGACGTACAGGTGCTGGGCGCATACTCCGGCCAGCCGTTTCCAGGGACGCCACATTGACCTCTGCCCAGCAGCCGCCTCCTTACTACTGTCCATTCATCAGTGTCTCTCCACTTCTGAGTCAGAAATCAGTAATTATCCCAGTTTGGCATCGTAAGAGAAGTAAGAAAAACTCACTGAAAATGCTGATTTAGAGTATTTAAATCAAGATGAGGCAAAAAGTTAATTCCATTTTGCTCTCCTTCCAGGTGCTTTAAAAAACAAAACAAAAACAAAAACTTGGATTTGGGAATATGGAACAAATTGCCTTGGTACGTAGCAGCCTGAGTCAAGATCCCAGGTAAAATATCAGCACCAATAACCCTTCGCAGGTTGATGTACATGACTTATTGATCAAGGGAGCTAGTTAGGTATTAAAATATTGCACTGGGGCACCTGGGTGGTTTAGTTGGTTAAGTGACTGCCTTCAGCTCAGGTCATGATCCCAGGACCCTGAGACCAAGCCCCGTGTCAGACTCTCTGCTCAGAGGGGATCTGCCTCCTCTCCCTCTGCTGCTCTCCTGCTATGTTTTCTCTCTAACTCACCCTCTCAAGTAAATAAATAAAATCTTAAAATAAAATAAAATATTGCCTTAGAGGTGGAAAAAACCAGCTGCCCAACAATCTGGATTTGTTACATTTCCTGGGCCTTTTGGGGGACATCCATGAAACTGATCGCTAATATCATCAAAACTGAGATATCAAAGTGTTAGCAAATCAAGTATAAAAATTGGGCCTTGGAAGGCAGTCCCTTTTCTTCTCAACTCTTCCTAGATTGTAGGATCAGAATCAAACCCTCTGCTGATGATACCGCAGAGCGCCACGGCCGTAGCTCCCGAGCTGGCTCTGCCAGGCTGGGGCCATGTCCAGCCTGATGTCTTCAGAGGCTCTGCCGGCTTCACTGCTGCACATGTGCCAGGGCCCGTCCGGCGGCTGCGTCCCAGACCTTCTGCCTCTGTCTCCTTGTGGGCATCCACTGCCACTGCTTGGGGCTGGGGGACCTGCCCTGGCCTGTAGCAGTGTCGTGCTCTTGGGGGATGGTGTGTCCCAGGGCTGCAGGCCTTCTCCCCCCGAGTCCCTGCCCTCACCCCAAACCTCACACAGGTGAAGTGCTCCAGCAGAGAGGACCCAAGCCCCTGAGCCATGGCCCCCCACTTGGCCTCCCGCCTTCCCTCCGCAGGGAGCAGTTGATCAGGGACACCTCCCACGTCCTTTGCTGACTGTGCTTAAGAGCTGGAGGGTGCACAGGAGGCAAAGGGAGGGCTCCAGAGGAGGCCAGGGCGATGCACGTCTGGTCACCTTCTTGAGGTGCCCACAGCCTCAGGTTGGAGCAGAGCTGGCCCAAGGCCATCTCCTCTGGCCCCAGGCGCAGAGCCGTGGCTTCCGTGCACAACACCCCTGCACAGAATCCAGAGTCCAGAGGTGCAGGGGCCCCACAGTTGCCCATCTTGGACCTGCCGACAACCTAGGTGAGCAAACAGAGACAGTGTCACCAAACACGAGGCTGCTCATTTGCTTGTCCTTCAGCTATAACCTAAAACACGTGGGCTTTGAGACCAGAGTGTCTATATGGCCAGAGCACGTTGTTGGAGCAACCCCTTCTGAGGGAGGCTGCTTCCAGGGCTTCCACCGCCCCAGCATTGCTGTAGCAATCCCCTTCCCGGTGAGGACGGCTCTTGCCATCACCAGTTCATTGGAGCAAATGGCTTGTCCATGCAAGGACCCCCGGCTGGAGACACCTGCTTCTTGCTTCCTTCCTGAAGCAAGGACCTGCAGCTGTGTCTGTGAGGTAGGAGATTGTTCTGGCGTTCCTAGCACCTGTCATATCCCTGTGGCTGTGCACAGAGCCTGGCATTGGGTGACCTCCTCTGCCTCCCGGCAGGACAGGGGAGGCCTCACCACGCTGAGGACAGCGTCAGGTTAACTGAGGTGCCATGTGCAAGCAGCCCAGTGTCCTCCCCACGGGGGTCCCCAGCCGCTAGCCTACTCCGAGGACGGTGCAGGGACTGGCACGCCCCGAGAAGGGTCATGGATCCGGTGTGGGCAACGTGGGCATTAACTCATGGATTGTCCACAACCACATATCCACGCATTTAAACATTCACCTTCATATCAAGCATTTGCATAGCACGTTGCAGGAGGACAGGAAGGCACAATAATGACCAGAAACAACGCTTGCCCTCAAGACCCCAGAGCCAAACGGGCAGTCAGGGACACAGCACTGTGATGGAGGGAGGCATGGAGATGTCTGTGCACGTGGAAGAAAGATGTGGGAGAGGAAAGTCAGCACGCGTGAGGCTTCACCTGTGAGCAAAACGAGGGCTGCGGCGTACTCTCCACTTCCACTCTCTAAGAATGCATTAAAGCCCTTCCAGCAAATCCACAACTGGAACACAAGTGACAGATCTGGAAAAAAAAAAAAAGGTTTAAAATATTTTAACAGAATCCATACTTAAGACTATTAAAACGTGTCACTGATGCATGAAAAACACAAATGTTATTTCTTTACACCATCCTTCATCTCGCTCTGAATTCATTTAAAGCCAACGACAAGGCAATGCACATAAATATATATTTCACAGCCCTCTCCGTAAGAGGGGATGTGCGCCTGTGCACGGGGAGGGGCGTACCCACGGGGGGAGAGATTGTCTAACCCGGTGACCCATCCCGGTCCCAAGGATTCCGGTGGAAACTGTGCGTGCCTGGTAATTATTATTCCAACCCTATTAGCATAATGATAGCCTACTTCCCTGGTGCTGCATTTTTATCCACAATCTCCCAGAGGTCTTTAAGCTTGTTAATAATCATTACAGATAGCCAATGAAGTGAATCACGGCTAAAATGAACTCACCTGAACTAAAGAGATTAACCCTGCTCAAGCCTGAAGTGCCCATAAATGTTCATCAGGAATCCCTTCCTATCAGCAAATATGAAATAAAGAGCATTACAGGGAAATTACCTCGTGTGGGAACACTCACTTTTGGTTCAGTGAGTGACTTCTTCCAAGGGGCTCCATCTTTAATTAATACGACCAGACGCATCTTAGTCGTTTCCAGTGTGCGGAATTCCTACAGACGCGATTGGGTGTTTCCTGATGCCTCAGCATTTCACAAGATGCTAAGATAGGTCTGTCAGGCAGTATCATGCTACACAGGACAGATATGGCCGCCACGGGTCTTCCGGAGAAGCCTGAACTCTCCTTAGGATGCGGCATGATCAACTGTCCTCCTCTGTCTCTCCTTCCGTAATCCCCACCCAGAGTTTGGTCAGACACAAACAAAGCCCATTTCTAATTCTGTTGCCTCAAATCTGCTCTATGACATGCCTAGTTCTTGGTCACCCTAAGCTCCCCACAGTACGGAGGCCTTGGATGCTGCTGCCCATGGACGTGGGGGGATGGATGGGAAGTGGCTGCATCCAGTTGTGGGAGCGGAGACCACGAGTGGCCTGCGTGGAGAACTGCCAGGGTCCATCACTGTTCCCAACTGGCCATCCTTCCCATTTCATCCGGTGCCTGAGAATAAAACATTCAAAATCTGTCCAAGTTTTAGTCTATTCCTTATTCTTTAATTATGAAGAGCTCGTCAGAGTTCAGTAAATACCCTTTCCCAAATTGTAAGGAATTAGCGTGTTTATTAGAAAAACAGTACTGGTGGTTGCAGAAAGTTCAGACAACACAGATGAGAAAAAAGAGAGAGGGATGAAGGAAAAGGTGAAAGGAACCTGATCCCAAATCTCTCACCCCATGGAAAATCCCGTTTCCTATTTCCTGGGTCCACACGGCAGTTTTTGTCTCCACCCGCCTCTGACTTTCTCCCATAGACGCAGCTGCTGGCTGCAGACAGCTTCATGACCTGTTCTCCTCCCAAGGAGGGTCCTGAGGAGGGAGGAGTCCGGGAAGAGTCTCCGTTGCTCGAGCGTCTGTGTGGACCCGGGCCAGCATCTCCACCATGCCCAGAAGCTCCCCGACCCTCTCCCTTCCGAGCTCAGGACGTGGCTCAACCCAGGGAACACACCATACGCCGGGCTTTCATTATGCCCCAAGAAGTGGTCATCCGCCAGATAGGCCTAATGTCCACTGCCTCTCTGTTGCTCCAGAGCCCCCTGCCGCCACCCTTGCCAACTGTCCCACAGGGCCCTGAGCGAGCCACTGAGTCCCCGCCCCCACCGCTGTCCCCAGGGTGCACACACTCTTTGGTCTGGACACCTCGCCTGCCCTTCCACCTGCGAGGCCGCTGTGTCCTTTGCTGTCCCCTCCCGGTGTGGCTCTGGCCCACTTATTTTCAATCAGTGAACATGGCCTCCAAGCAGCCCCTGACCTTGCACGTGTTCAGTACTGTTCTGTCCCACCTGCAAGACGGGCTCTCCGTGAACCCATCAGCCTGATCACGGAGGCTCAAACATCTTGAGTCGGCGGCTGACGGAGGACCAACGGACGGCTGAACCCAAGGAGTCTCTTCAAACTCTCCTTCCATCATCTCCCCTTTCAGTAAAACATCACACCATGTGTTACACCATGTGTCCATGTGCCGTGTGCAGATCTGGGGTTCGCAGATGTCCACGTGGGCAGGGATGACTGTATCTTCCACACTCTTCCTCACTGTGTTATTTCAGGCCCTTTTGGGTGTGACGGGCTTGCTCTGATTTCTTATCACGGTCTCTAAGAGGCCAGAAACTCTCCAAGTGTGAGACCACCTGCGCCCAAGAGACACACTGTCCCTCCACCGCCCCCAGCCTTGCTCAGGATGTCCGGGCAACCCTTCTGAGTCGGGCTGGCACCCAAGTAGGCAGGGGAAGGTGGAGGCAGGTGGAGGTGGAGCGCGCTCCAGGGCTGCTCCCAGGCAGGGCCCGTCGAGGGGTGGCGGCGAGGGCCCTGATGAACGGAAACATGGTCAAAGGTTTGGCTCATGATTCAAAACAGACAGCACTGCCTGTGTACGTAAGGGAAGGAGATAAAAGAGATAGTGATGTACTGAGTCCTCGATTGGGAAGGGCAGCTGGGTGGTAGTGTAGGCACAGGGAGGTGTGCACAGGGCTCCCACGCTTGTGCACACATGTGCGCATGCACATACATGCACACACACACACACACCCCAGGGCTGTTTGGATCCCCAGAATCCTGGCTCCAAATGCTCAGTGAGCCTCCCCGACTCTGATCACTCTGCGGCACCGTCGTGTACGCCCACCGTATCAATCAGCTTGGGCTGCCGTACAAAGTATCACAGACGGTGGGCTGGGGCCATAGACATTGCTCCTGGTTCTGGAGGCTGGGGCATCCAAGATCAACCTGCCTGGAGATCCAGGGTCTGGAGAGGGCCTGCTCCTGGCTCGCAGATGGCCACCTTCTTACGGGGGCCTTCACAGGGTGGAGAGAAAGATCGTTATTGGGCGGGCATAAATCCCTTCCTGGGCCCCACCCTTGTGACCCTGCTCAACTCCTTTACCTTGCATAGACCCCACTTGCAAATACCATCCCACTGGGACCTAGGGCTTCAACACGTGAGTCTGGGTGGAGAAGACACAAACCTTCAGTCCCTAACACAGAAATCATTGAAATGTATCCACTTTAATAACAACTTGACGTTTGTCCAACCATGAACAGAAATCCTCAGGAATGATCCTAGTACAGGCATTGTGCCGGATGAGCGCTGGCCCTCTCCGAAGAAGGATTTCCTCTGTGTGGCCATGTGGTCCTTAATCAGAGGTCCTCTGGCTGTCCTGGACACAGCACACAGTGAGCTGGTCCCGGGCACAGGCAGCTGACCCCCCTGGGACATGCTGGCCCGTCTCCGTACGGGTCTGCTGGCTCTTGCTAACCTAGCTTGTGGCACAGGAGGGACAGTCACGAAATGTTGCAACCCAGAGTCTTTCCCGCCAGCATCTCTGTTTCTGCAATCCTCCTGGGGTCCGTCTGTGCGGACACTTGTTGCTTTGTCCAAACGAAACGCTAGAAGGCCCACCCTCTTCCTGGCACCTTTACACACACAGTCCTCTTGGTTGGTGCCTGCCACAAACCGGCGCATGTGGGGAGCTGCTTCCTGGTGGACAGGCCACAGGGAGATGCCACAGCTTCCCTGGGAGGAAGTTTCTGACCTTTATCTGTGTAAGGTGGAAATACCATCTCTCTTAAACTTAGCGAGTCTTGAGACAAACCTGACTCCCCAATTCTCAAAAAAACAAAAAACAAAAAACTTTTAAGGCATCTATTTCCATTTCCTTTAATACATGGCACCTATCTGGGGGTAAGGTCACTGAACTCCTGTAGCTCTGCGCCTTCCCCACCCCCACTGCGCTGACGGACCCCTTCCCAGGCTTGCGCAGCTGTGGCCGTACGGAGAGCAGGGGCTCTGCTTCCCAGGACACCCACTCCCCTTGCTCTGCCCTCACACGTCCTGCCCAGCGAGTGACCCGGAACTCCTACCTCGTCAGCAGCAAACGCACAGTGACCTCCATCAGTTGGGAAAAACAGAAACAGCGTCTGCAGGAAAACCGTAATGCTGACTTCGAGCTCGCGCCAAACACTCGGCTCATTTCTGCAGATGATGTTTTGGGCAACTTCAGTGACACTGAGAAGGCACAAAAGAGGAGAAGCTGGACTTCTGCCAAAAATGCAGACCGGATAATCACGGGTTGCGGAAGGCCTCACCCGGCCGATCTGTCCCCGCCTCCTACCTGTCTCGGGGCTGGCGCTTTCTGGAGCGCTCGCACCTGGAGTCACGCTGTGGGTGTTTACTCCGAGGACAGAACAACCGGAGCCGTCCTCACGCCCAGCTTCTCGTGCACGGAGGGGCAATGTACGTGCTCGGGAGCACACAGTCCCAGGCGTCCCTCTGGAGCCGTGTGGACAGGGCTGCTGCCCCGTCCCTGCAGCCCAGGGACTCCCCTGTCCCTCCTCCTGCCAGCGCCGCTCCTGCGCTGCCGCCGGCTCTCTGCCAGGGCGAGCCCACGTCCACACCGGACACTGGTTCTGGTCCTCCAGGGGAGACTCCGTGTGTCTCCACCTCTGTGGCTGCTGTCAAGCAGTGTCCCTGTATGCACGAGCCACCGGGGTCCAGCCTTCCCCCGTGACGGGCCCTGGGGTGTTACCTGCTCACGCGGCGGGACGGTAAGACTTCCAGCAACACTCCTATGCACGTCACTGCGCACGTAACTGTTCTCACGTTTCCGTGTTAAATGCCTTGGAGTGGAATTTTGGGGTCATTAATAGATACAGGTTTAAATTAAAAAAAAAAAAAAAGAGGTTTCCCAAATGGTTGAACCATTTTACACTCTCGATGACATTTGACGGTTCCTGTTGCTCCACACAGAGCATCAGCATTTGACGTCGGAAGTTTAAGTTTCAAAAACTGAAGTAGAGAGTACGGGGCAGACAGAAAAGGGTTGGAGGTGAATACATAAATATAGAGATAGAGGGAGGGATGGATGGGTGGACGGACAGATGGACCGAGGTACCACCAGCACCCCGAGGCAGGCACTGGGGAGCCATCAGTCTAAGCGACCACAGATTTTTGCCAACCGTGTGACTGTGGGCACCTGTCTCCACCTTCCCGAGGACGTGACCATCCCACATGCGCATCTGCCCAACTTCGCTGCGCTGGGACCCCTCCCCCACTGGCTCTCCCTGGCAGGGGCTCACGCGGCCTCCTGCTAAGTCTCCGCTTACACTCGGGCTCTTGTAAGGTCTTTCCCTCTCGCTGGCAGGTGGCTGGACTTGCTGCCCTCTGCTTACGGCTCCTGGCACCGACTCTCTGTGACCTGGCGCCTGTGAGTGTGTTGGCTCTCCTGGTCCTGGGTCCCCGCAGCCAGTGTGTGCAGGCTGGGCCCCTCTCTGCCCTGTCTTGCACGCCCCCCTCAGAGCTCAGAAACAGGACCACAGCTGCTCCTGTAGCCAGACCGTCAACGGGAAGCCCCTTCCATTCAACTCTCCATGTCTCAGTTTGCTGGTTGTTAAAACCTGGAAAAAACGCTTTCTCAGTGTATCTCCTAGGGTTATTGAAATATTTCAATATTTAAATGAGAGAATTTACACGAAAGTGTTTTATGAACTTGAAAGCCCTAAACTAACGTGAAAGAATACTAATAAACATACCAGGAAGCAGAACGCTGAGTCATTTCACCATTATTTTGCTGTCTTTATTGGCCTTGTTTTCCTGTGGGGCTAACTTCTGGGTGGCTCAGGGGTCCCAATTACCTCAGGACCCTCTCCTCCGCGTCTGACCGAGCTGTTGGTCTTGGCTCCACCTCGTCCATCCCGATGCTCCTTAGAGCAAAGTCTTCTGCTCTCTGCTCACTCTCTGAACTTGGGAGCAACCAGCCCCTTGCCAGGGCCTTCAGTCCACAGCGACCCCCAATGCTCGAGGTGGCCGTTCCTCCGGAGGGCATCTTCTAGCCTTACTCCCCAGGTCAAGAACCACAGACCAGCTCCACAGCTGACTTTTTCTGGACAGAAATATAATTGGCGATGTTACTTACACGGTTTTCAGTGCATTACCCACTTCTGGTGAACCTGCTCTGCTGCCTTCTCTTGGCCTAGAACGTTCCCCATCGGTCTCCTCCTCCTCCAGCTGTGGCCCCCCATGTCACTAGGCTTTTCTGAGCACAGCGAGGTGGCCCTTCCTTCATGCCCACAGCACTGGGCACCCTCGCACTGAGTGCCCCCCTTTCTTCTCTGCCCCATCCTGTGTTCTTTAGGACAAATGGTGAACATGTGGTCATCATTCCGTGGGAGGCCAGTGAACAAGTGTTGCCGGAATGTAAGCGGGACAATGCGACCGAGGGCCGACCCAGCTCCCTTCACCCTGATGCTTCCTCCCCTGCAGCACGGGAAGGGTGCACCCCCGAGGCCGGGAGAGGTGACTCAGCATCCCAGGAACTGGCCAATCTCTTGGGACGTGCCTGTTCCGGCTTCCAGGAGCCACTCCAACGCGACGTCCTCACATCAGAGTCCCCTTGGGGACATCCAAGAGAACAAACTGCTGGAGGGCACGGGACAGCTGTGTCTCCCTGCTCCGGCACAAGGAACAGAAGCCGGGGCTGCCGTCGCCCTCGCCACCGCCGCCGTTAGGTCAGCGAGGGTTGGCTGGCACTCCCCAGACTGTCGGCTCCACACAGGATGCCTGTTTTCACATGAACAAGTCGGAATGCAAGACGCGGCACTTCCGGCCGCCCCGCGGTTCTCCGTGTGGGAGGACCCCCAGCAGCGGCCACGGGAGCCGGCGAGCCCCCGCGCGGCTCTCCGCAGGGCAGTCTTCCAGGGACCATATTTCTGTCCTTTGCGTTGAAATCCTCCTGTTTGAAAGCTCCTCGCTCTCGCGCCCACTGGTGTCGGCCCTTGAGCTGGCACCTGTGTCCGGCCTAGTGGTTCCCGTTTCCTGTGTTGAAATCCCACGGTTCCCCACGGAGGAGAGGAGCTTGGCCGCACAGCCACCAGAAACTCAGAGCTGAGGAAGCACGGTGCGGATGGAAGGGCGGGTCCCGGACCAGCCGTCCAGCAGCCACGTGCGTGCTGCACACGCCGCCCCCGTGTTTGTCAGCGGCCCACATCCTAGGGACTGAGCTCCCCACGGCAAGAAATGCTGTCAAAGCCGTCCGGCAAGCTTCTCCGCTGCTGCCCTACAGACAGCCTGAGCTTAGTTGTAATCTGTTCGAACTCTACTCAAGCTTTCCTTATTTCCTAAAGCTGGGTTTTAGTACAGGACCCTTGGGTAGCAGAACAGTAACGCTGCTGCAAACGTCTTTGCAGGACACAGAGCCGCTCGGATGCCAAGCGGGGCCGTGCACGGCTCTCCACTCGCCTCCAACACCACGCTGCTCAAAGAGAAGTCATCAAAGCAGAGACTCAGTCCCATCCCAGCAGGACCTCCCGTCCTTGGCCAGAGCATGCGGCCGCAGGCCCAGGGTGCCTCTGCGGGAGGGGTGCGGGGCGGTGGAGGGCGGAGGCCACGCTCTCCCTCTGCCGGAGGCTAGCTGGGCTGGACAGGGAAGTACTGAGACAAATGTGCGGGGTCAGCTGCAGCGTGGCGTGAGGGCAGGGAAGTGCACGAGGGCGTGCACGGTGCGGGGGGCCGCAAGGTGGGGAGAAAACCCAGGCCCAGAGAGGGCTTCCTACTCCCACGGGATCTGTGGGGAATCTGGACGGATATCATAAGCACTTTCAACAGTTATTTTGAAAAGATCCAATGTCGAACGTGAAAGGCTGAAATGACCCACGACTCTTGTGAAGACGCGACAAGGCTGAGTGCGGCGTCCGGCATTTCCGGCTGCAGGAAGTGCCCTGAGCTGCGGAATGCGACCGGACAGGTTGATTCCAAAACAGGGTGTGGATTTCACACTGGCGGGGCTCTCCCCACTGCGTTTTGGAGAGCCTGACCTCCACACAAGACAGACTCTGAGTTTGTCAAGTTACACGGGTCACTGAGCTAGAGATGTGGGATGTGGGTCCCCGACCTCAAGGAAGACCGTGTTTGCTGTTACTTGATGTCAGCCCCTCCCGTCCCCACCTAGCGTCCCCACAGTGGCCAGGGTGTGGGTTTCCCGTCCAGCGGCTCTCCATGAGCGGTGAGCCTGGCCCAGCTGCAGCTCCGCAGAGCCTTGTCCCCTGGGGTCCAAGGTGGCAGCAGCTCCATGCCGCGGGGTCCCTGCATGCCTGCGTGTGGCTGCGGACCACGCCCCACGGTCATCCCGCACTCTCCGTGCTGAACTCGCAGCCACATTTCTCAAACGTTATTTTGATCCTTTTAGCAAATGTGCACTGGCTTGTGACAAGGGACCACAAGGACATGGTTACAGACATCCTCCTGGCTTAAAGGTCAGAGGGCAGGGGTGTGGCCTTGGGAGGAGGCTCCCTGGCGTCTGCTTAAGCTCTGAAGACCCCCTTCCTCTTTAGGCGGGACAGGGTGAGCGGCCTCAGGGCCCGAGCAACGGTAGAACCAGGGTGTGGGCCCCTTCTGCCAACCTGTGAACTGCTTGCAAGCCGGGGAGGAGGGGCCTACCTGACCCACCAGTCAAGCCACGGAGGTATTTACTAGGACGCGAGAAATGTCAGCCCGTGAAGTAATGCCACCGGCACTCAGCCCTGCAGTTGGACGAATTCAGGGCCGGTCCCCGGGAAGCTGAAAGGGCCCCCCGGGGTCAGCACTGGGGCCTGGGCCTGGGGTGAGGAGCCACGGGTGTGCACTGCTGGTACAGCTACACCGCGGACCCTGCTCCCACCCAGGCGCCTGGCCACCGCAGCCCCAGGGGGTGGAGGGGACACTGCACGGTCTGCCGTCAGCACTCCCTGTGCAAATCTGAAAGCGGCAGCGAGCGCGTGTACTTCCATACACAGTGCGCTGGCCCACCCAGAGCTGTGAACGAGGGAAGAGCTCAGCGGGACCGGGCAGGTGAGTGTGTGCCGGGGGCCGCGGAGGCTCCCCTCGCCTCCGTCCCGCCGCGGAGTCCAGGGGTCTCCTCGGGTTCTCAGCATGGTGCGCAAGAGCCTGTCACTAACAGACGTTATTTAGCCCAGCCTATGAGAAGCTGAAAATCAGTGCTTGTCCTGGCACCTTTTGCACCCTGATAGAGAAAGCGGGGGGCCAGGAAACACACGTGGTCGGGTCTGGTCTGAGCGCCACTGTTTGCACGTAAGTCAGAGCGAAAAAGCTGTGTCAGTGCACCTGCTCACGGCGTCGGGCCTCCGCTCCATGCCCAGTGGAGGAACGCCAGGATCCCCCGCCATGCCCCACGGCACAAGGGCGCTCCCGCAAGCTGGCAGGGACGATGGACCATCTGGGAACTCTGGAGGCCAAGGCAAATGTAAGTGCAAAGCTTGAGGTCTCAACTTCTAGGAAGAGAACAAACCAAATGCATCTTAATGAAATATTGGGACACGTTTCTGAAATTTCAGCCGGACTCTCTATGGCTGCTCGCAGACAGGAGGGAGCGTGGGGTGACGAAGGAGATCCCTGGATCTAGATTAATGGAAAAATGAATTCCAGACTTTCTCCGGATTTCAAAGCTCTAGCGGGAGGTCCGAGGCACTCCAGCTTCTCTTAAGCAACGTTAAGGAATTTGATTGTCTCCACCATGATGTGAAAAGTGTCAGAGGTGTGAGCCTGGAGACCAGGGCTGGCCTGTTCCCTTCCTCCCAGGTGCCCTGGGACCAACTCCACAGGACGCCCGTGATCCCAGGGCTGGAAGGAGCAGCATAAAATACAAAACAAAACAAAACATAGAAACTGCAAAAAAATCAAAATGATATTTACAGCAGTTTTATGTTCACAGTAAAAACTGAGCGGAAAGTACAGATTTCCACACCCAACCCCACAAATGCACCTTCTCCCCCTTGTCAACACCCCTGTCCACTGAAAAGTCTTTATTAAAAGCAGTGAAGCTACAAAGATTTATCACTGTCACCCAGAGCCCGCAGCTTTCTTCAGGTCACTCTTGGGGCTGTGCATGTGACGGCTGCCCCACGGGTCCTCTGTGATGTCCCCATGCACCTTCCCTTCCCCCTAGCTCCTGCGACCCCCAGGCTCCCACACTCTCTGGCCCTCTGCCTCTTCCAGAATGTCACACACTGGCTGCAGGAATCAGGGCCCTCTGGAGAAGGAGGGTCAGTGGAACGTATACATGTAGCGAAGGTTTATTTTCAGGAACTGGTTCGTGCCATTATGGGGACTGATGAGTCTGAAGCTGTACCATCAGTTGTGGGACACCCCAGAGTGCCAACGGAATAGTTGTGTCCAGATGACAGCAGGCCCAAGCCCAGGTGCAGGGGATGTTTCTGTTTGAGTCCAGGGACTTGAAAACACCAAAGCCCCAGGCCACGGTGGTCAGGCAGGAGGAATTCCCTCTTACTGGATGCTTCCGCTCCATTCAGGCCTTCAACTAATTAGATGGGGCCCACCTGCATGGGGTGGCCAATTTGCTTTCTTTAGTTTCCTGATTCAAATGTTAAACTCATCCCAGAAACACCTTTGTGGACACATCCAGTATAATGCTTGGTCCTATGTCCGGGTGTCTGGTGTTTCAGCCAAGCTGACACGTGTCATCAAAGCTGGGACCCTAGGGGACACAGACTTTAGACTGGCTTCTTTCCACCTTTAACGTGCATTTAGTTTACCCCGCGTCTTTCCAAGGCCAGAAAGCTTGTTTCTTTTTAGTGCTGAAAAGTACCCCATTGTCAGGACGGACCCCAGTGTATTTACCCATCGCCCCCATCACCCCCATCGCCCCCATCGCCCCCATCGCCCCCATCAACTAACTCGGGTCCACACCGAGGTGCACAATGTCCGGCTGGTATGGCTGGAGTGTGTTCAGCTTTGCCGGGAACCACCCACTGTCAACCAGAGTGAGCAGGGCCGTGTTCCCTCCGGCGGCCAGTCCCATCTCAGAAGACAACGTCTCAGGGAAGTGGTGGCATCCTTCCTCGGAGTCCTGGATTGGGATTTCTCCCAGCGTCTCCTCTATGGCTCTGACCCTCCTTAAGAAGAGACGGCACGGCTCCCTCCCCAGCCCCACCCACCAGCAGCCAACAGGACCCAACAGGCTGTGTCCGGCTGCCCACGGACGCAGCTTGGAGGCCACTGAGAAAGGCACTGGCCACCCCGGTTCTGCTGGGTGTTTTGCTCTGCAGGACGTGGGCCAAGGTTCTGTGTCCCTGCGTTTTCCTTCTGCTGGAGAGAAAAATTTGGGCATGTGCGTGCCGGAGAAATACAAAACCCTTTTCTTTTCCCCCCAAACATCACATGTGGAGTTGTCCGCAACCTAAAGGCCTGTGTCATTCTCAGGACACCCACTGGATGGCGCCAAGAGGGGCCCAGGGTGCCCTGTCACCTCCAGCAGGCACGGGGCTCGCTCTGGGCGGGGTGGGGGTGGGGGGAGACAGGTGTGGCTGACATTGGGGAGAATCTATTTCCCAATTCCCTGCCGGACACCGGCCCTGCGGGATAAGGACTCCTGTCTGATGTCAGCTGTTTGCTCTGCTGCTTCAGGGACGTTCTTCAGGGCTGGTGGTTCTCTCCGCTTGGAGCACCCTGACGGGAGGCGGGGCCGGAGAGGAGGGGCCATCGCTCAGCATCGCCTCCCAGCTCTGGAGTGGAAATGTCTTCCAATGGGGGCCCGCGTGTCGGGCTGGGGTGAGGAGCAGGACCCCACACGCGTGCCCGTCACGCGCACGCACTGTCCTGCATGACGGGCCGCTCTTGCTTCTCCGCGCGGGCCCAGCACAGGCTGAGGTTCACGCGACGTGGGAGAGCTCCACAGTGGCAGGGAAGAGACACCGTCTGCAGACGCTTGGAAGCGGCTTTTCCAGCCCTTTGTCTAGGACGGCCGAGGGACCGCTCGGGCTGGATTTCAAGGCTCCGTCAAACAGCCTTCAGACGCTGTCACTTGACGTCCGCGCGATGGCGATCCTGCCGCCCTGTCCTGCGTCCCCCTTGGCAGCCGTACTGAGCCGCAAGGAGGCTCTGAGTGGCTTGGGGGAGGGACACAGACACACTCAGCCCGTCTTCCAGTGCCCAGCCGTCGGAGGTATCGCGTGTCTCTGTCAGGTTCTCCAGAGCCAACCTGGCCCTTGTTCGAGAGTTTTCCTCAGGAAGGTGAAATGCATTTCTTGCATAACCAGCTAAGAGACCGAGTCAGGGAAGACCAGCTTTCGTGATTCAAACTACTTTGTGGTTGAGGAAATGGCTCTTCTCACAAACAGCCAAAGCGGGTCCCTCAGTGGCGACCCCAGGAGACGCATCAGCCCGCACCTCCCAAATGGTCCCCCGAAGTGCTCCCACAGACACCGGGTGCTCTGTGAGGGGAGCTCTCCCCTCCCATGACCCAGGACGCATGGGTCCCAGAAACCCCACGGTGCCCATTGTGCCCACACTCACGGGGAAGCCTGGAGCGTAATTCAAGGAAGCGAGCTTGACCTCCAATTTCTTTTCAATTTTTCCGTGGAAGACCTGAAAACGTGAACTGACTGAAGGAAGACACAGATGACGAGGTAGGCGGGAACGCGCCCAGAGCTCCCAGCCCTCCGTGTTTCCGTCTGCACCCAGGGTCACAGCGCCCATCACTCCGCACCATCGCGGCTGGAGGCTCAGCTCTCATCTATCAGCAGAAAGCGGGCGACACGGGCCACAGGCCCCTCCTGCGACACAACGTGCGGCATTTGGGTCATTCTCTTTGACTCGCCTGTGGACCAAGCTTGCCACTTGCACTTCCCCATGTTGCCAGGAGTCTGCACCACACAGTGCATGTGCCCGAAACGACAGAAGGTGGGCCCGACAGCAGACACAAGCACAAACACTCTGGGAGAAGAACTGATTCAAGGGACCGTCCACAAGAGAAGGGACAGACAGACCGGCCACCCACACTGCAAACCCCGATTTGGAAGAACAAGAGCGACGCTGTGCCGCAGGGGCCGGCCGGACGCGGAGGGGATGTTCCATCGGCTCCCAGCTTGGAGCTTGGAGCAGGTGCTGGCGAGACCCAGTGACAAAGTCAGGTCGTGTGTGCCTCTGGGGTGGCGAGATGCACGGGCGGAGCAAGACCCCTTCCCTCTGTCCACCCACAGGTGTATCCTGGGTGGTGCTGGGGTCCCATAAGGAGACGGGGGCTCGACCCCCTATACGACACATCACCAGCCCCCCGCCCCATCCCTGTCTACCCCACAAGCCATCTGGGGGTGGAAACAGTGAATGGAATGTTCCAGTAAAGATCGGCTCAGCCCTGGAATGGGTGTTGTCCCAGCTGCTCACCCGGGGGCCCCGGAAGCCTCTAGGGAGCCACGGTGCACAGGTGGGTGGGGACCTGTTTTCACAGTCATTTGCTACAGCCCCTACTTTTCACAGTCTTTAGGGCTTCTCACTGTCGCAGGACCCAAACCGAAGAATGCGGAGAGCAGACGCCGCTGGTGCCCGCGTGACCTGACCCCGGATCCGCGGGCGTGCGCGCCTCAGCCCAGGGGACACTGTCTGCAGCCACCGGGTACTGGGTGGGGAGGGCGGACTGGAAGTGCTCGATGAGGCCCCTGGGGGTACCCTGGCTCCCTGGGCACAGGCTGCGGCCCCAGAAGCTCTGTCCCGGCTCCACGGCCACAGCTTTTTCAACACCTCCGGAATAAATCCGAATTCCCCGTGTGCATTTTCTTCACTGGGGGATCCCCGGGGAAACCTGACTTCCATTTCTACACTGTTTAATCTTTAAGTATCTTCGTAAAGTCTCCCTTGTTCCTCATTCTGTAGGCCTGAAGAAAGGGAAACATTCTATTCACAAGCCACTTGAGGCCGCGCCTGGCCGGACTGTGAGGACGGCCTGGGTCACCAGCACACAGCGGCCGGGCTTCTCCGAGGGGGCGGGTAGGCCGGCCCTCGCTCTGGGAAGCGAACGACCCTCCGGTCCCTGCAGAGTCACCGGAACCACCCACTCGGCGCATGTGTTGCACCTGCGCCTGGCGCAGGGAGGCCGCGCTCCGACGGGGCGGCCGGGCAGGGGCGCAGGTGAACCCGCTTGCGCTCCCCTGGCCCGCCCCGCCACGCCCCTCAGCCTCGACCCCGATCGGCCGGGCCTTCTGGAGGCTCCGGCTCTCGCACAGGCCGCTGACCCTGCGGAGCTTAAAGAGGAGTCCTTTGCTTTGTGAGTGTGGAAAATCCCTGCGGCCCCTGGTAATTTGCTCCTAGCGGTGGCCTAGCAGCTGTCTAAATTCACAAGGTCACCCCTGGCCCCACCTAAGCCCAACTTTTTAGGGGCCCTGGGGTCAGGTTTCAAATAAGTGCACATTCCTTCACTAACCCAAAGCAGCCCTCGGGACTCAGCACACTTTAAAGATGGATGTCGGTCACCTCGCGCGCAGGAGACTTCAAAGGGTGGCGGCAGCTGACGGCCCCCGGTGCTCTCCGCCCTGCGGTTGTGCTCCCTGCTTATCCAGCTCGCTGTCCGGAGGGGCCAAACGCCGCCCTGCCCTCCCTCACCTTTCGCTTGCACTTGTTAAAAGTAATTAGTGTTTGTGCCCATGTCTGAACTGTGATTTGTTTCCAGGACGGAGATGTTGATGCTCCTTCTGATGGCTCCATAAATCACACGTTATTAAGTTACCGCCCAGCACAGTGTTTTAAAGTGTTGGGAACTCCTGCTTTAATTGGGGGGGTGCTCATGGTGACACGGGCAAGCTTGGGGTTCAGGAGCCACACCAAACCTCACACCTCCCTCTACCTGCCGGCTCTGCTTGGGGCATCACAGGGAGGCTCGGAATTTACGGGTACAAGTGGCAGTCAGGGATGTGCACATTTCCAAGCGGCATGACGTCTCCTGGAGGAAGCATCCTTGTCATGATTCCCATTTCACAGAGGAGGAAACTGAGCCAAGAGAAGCTGGGTGCCTTGCCACCCCTTCAGCCCCCCAGGAACTGGTAGACATGGCCACAGACCCCAGGCTTCTGCCTGGAGCCAATGAGCGACTGCTTGTTGCCCCCCTCCAGTTCAGGGACAAGCAAGGCTTTCCTCAGTGGCACGTCTGATACAGCTGCTCAGGGCAGTGGACGGCGCCCCCCATGCCCTTGGGATGCAGCCTGCTTGGATCTGGGTCCCTGGGGATGGTCCACTCCCCAGCCAGTTTCTTGCAGAGAACAACCACAGGGTAGCTCCAGCTGCACCGACAGACCAGTGGCTCAGAGATGGGCCAGGACCCAATCAGAGTGTGTGGATGGGAGGGGAAATTCACCCAGGTTCCTGGGGTGGGGTTCCTGCTGCTGCCCAGACTTCAAACCAGGGGTTGGAGATTCTGCACCATCTTCCAAAACCCCGGAGCTGAGGTAGGGGAGACGCAGAGCACACTGCAGCGGGAAAGCCGAGCCCCGAGTCTGGACAACACCCCTGGGAACATAACCACGTGCTCTGGAAGCCAGGCCTCCCGTGAGCTCATCAGCTCGTTTCTGCCTAAGCCGAATGGTTTAGGGTTTTGTCCGGTTGGCATGTTAATTCTCTCAGTAGCTTTGCAAAGACAGACATGAAAATCTACTGTGGGTTCAAACGTATCTTTATCGTATGACTAAGCCTGCGTTTATCCTGAGTATTAAGTATTTTTTCTAGTGACTTGAGATCTTTTGTGTTTTGCCTCTGAAGAGTTCACTGGTAACTTTGGAGAATCACATGTATGAACAAGGTCAGATCAAGGAAGTCATGTTAGTTCTTTCTGGAAATAGTTTGTCGAGTTGGTTATTGACTCCGACGGTAAGTGTTGTGCTTGTGTAAGCATTCATGTGTAATCATGGATGAGTGTCGTCAGGCAGGCCGGTGTGGTCGTCTGTGCGTACGGTGCTGTTTCTGCCTAGACACATCAAGGTCAGCACTTTGTGGTTCCGCAGAAAAATGCTTTTAGAAGGGGGCCGGTAGAAGCCAGGAGACCAGCAAGGAGGCCATCCCAGGGCAGGAGACAGGTGTCACAGCCAGGATTTGGGGCAGTGCTGCGGGAGACGGGGAGACGTGGACCCACAGGCAGGCTTCATTTGCATGCACAGCTCTTGGCTCATGCAAATGTTATTTGTAGATTATTTTCACAACTTGTTCCTACAGCTAGGTGGCACATATCACGCAGACACCTCTGCCTTATCCGCACGCCAGACACGAGGTTTATTTAAAATTACCGTTGCATAAATGCCAGCCATTCTTTTCACACACGGAGAGAAGTATGGACTCTCAGAGTTAAAATCTGTCTAACGAAAAAGGATTTAAACCGTATTTAAATAAGCTTGCCCATATGCATAATTAGAATTCTGGTATGATTTTGAGTGTTATTACTAAAAACAACATCACTAATCCGCTGCCCTCCTCTGCAGTTTCGATATGCTCTGTATCGCCCAAGGAAGAATGGCGGGGTGGGTGAAGTCATTCTCAGTAACTCAATCCCTCTCAACGGTTTATACTGAAGTGGCTGGGTCTCTTTTCAGGGATTTACCTTAATGATATCATTCCTGAGGAGTCTGGTTTAGATCAAACCAGGTTAAAGATCATGACTGTCAAAAGATGATGTCATTAGATCTCATTACTAATAAAGTAAGGGTCATCATGAGTACAGAAGCTGTTTGGAATTCAGTCTCTGTTTACCTTAAAATCTGCTCCAAAATGTAGAACCCCAAGTGATACACAGACAGTGAGAACCGATAGAAACATTCAAGACCTCTGGCATTATGTTTAGATAACCTGCTTCGCAAGGATTTATCATTTTCTCTATGTTTTACATCACCAACTTAAACAATTCAGAACCAGCTTTATTTATTTCTTTACTAATGTATTCAGTAATAACTTACCTTTTGCTGCGTAAGACACTCCATCTAAAAGGATGTAAAACAAATTTGGAGCTGATAACATGAAAGCATGCTGGTCTTTCATCACCGATGGGTAATTTTGAAGAGGCAGACTTCTTTGTTACACATGGTTTTGTCACAAGCAGCATGAAGTGAGATTCTCTTGGAGCTGCCTGTCTCTACATCAAAATCAGTTCCTAATGGAAGCCAAGATGGAAATCAAGGTTCCAGACTTTCCACAGGACCTGATATAGTGGCTGAATGATGGGAATCCCAGAGAACCCACATCTGAATCCCCAAACCTATGAGTATCACCTTCTATGGCTAAAGCTGTGATTCAGGTAAGGATTTTGAGATGAGGAGCTTGTCCTGGAATATCTGGTTGGGTCATCAATGGGGTCACAGTTGTTTTTGTAAGAGAGAGGCAGATGAGACAGACACAACCAGGAGGAAACCCATGAGAAGACGGAGCTGAGAAGGACACGGCCATAAGACCAGGGACACCTGCAGCCAGCAGAGTCAGAAGAAGCAGGAATGGGTCCTCCCCCATTCTCCCAAGGGACACACCACAGACACGTGGATTCCCAACATGCAAACTCCAGAATTAAAAGAGAATTCATTTATGTTGTCTGAAGCCCCCTGGTTTGTGCGAATACCAGGGGTACCTAGTCCATTGAGGTCGTTGTTATTATACTTCTCCCAGAAAAACCTGATGCCACATCCTACTGGAGCTTCTTGAAGGTCAGGAGGCTTCATTTGTTCACCAAGTGCATATTCATTGAGCACTCTCTGCCTGTTAGAAATTTTTCAGGGTTTTAAGGGCATCACAGTAATGGAAACAGGAAAAAAAAAAAAGTTGCCCTCCAGAAGTTTACATTCTAGTGTGAGGCGACAGACACAACACAAAAGAGTTAGCTCTGCCCAATGTTCTGAATCTGTCCAGATAAAAAGATGATGTGAATTCAGCTTTCCCTCTGGCAACTTCATCTCTTTCCTTAATTATTAGAAATGAAAGGGAAGAATTTATAATACTTGTAAAACACAGTGGGTCAGAGAAATTTCCATCTTAAAAATACCAGGAGTGAAAAGGAGAGCTGGCTTTTGAAAAATAGGTTGGACCGGTGTTCGCTGAAGAGTGTTTGAAGGCACTCCAGACCCTCAGGAGACGTAGAAAAACGAACCTGTTCTATTGCGAGACCTTTCCAGGAAGGATCTCCTTTCACAAGACTCATATGGAAGTTCTCAGTGCACGTTGTATGCAGAAGCATCTGTGAATTTCAGCAGTAACAAGGTTTGCCCAAGTGTGTTTCATCCAGAGACCCACCCAGTTTGACCGGGGACCTCATTCCAATGCCATCTGCCCTAGCCACTCTCCACGGTGTTCAGCGGAGTGCACTCAGGACATGATGCAGGAGTTGGCAAAATGTGGCCTGTGAGCCAAACCCAGCCAATAGCCTGATTTGTCACAGCCTGCAATGTGAGAATGGCTTTTACATTTTTATATGTTATATTAGCACCTGCAGAATAGCCTTGATTTTTCTTCTTGGTCCACAAAACCTGAAACATTTACTACTTGACCTTTTAAGATAAAAGATCACCAAACGCTAGATTAGGCTGAGGAGGAAGACGAGGTCACCCGTTTTCCATAGAGCGGGCTCTCTCTCTCCCAAGAACAGGACGTCACTCCGTGACTCAGTCTCTCCCACCAGGATTCATTCTTCACCACACATTTCCATTTATAAGTGATGTCTTCACCACACTAGGATGTCTTCTCTTTTATGAAACTTGTCTTTAGTTTTTTGTGTAACACTCAGCAAAAGAATATGACAGTGCTTGTGTCACTAAACTTCCCATAAGTTTAAACAGGTAAATTATCAACCAGTTTGATCTATCATTTATGGAACATGGCACCCATTCTTCTACTCATTGAGACTATACTCTGTTCTCAAACCACATGTGGCATTTGGCTGGATAGAGTCTATTAGAGGTGGAGATGATACAAAGTATGTTCTTTGACAAGATTAGTACTGACAAAGAAATCAGTACCAGTAAGATTTCTAGAAAATTTCCAAGTATTTGAAAATTAAGTTAAAAAAAACTTAAAAAACCCTCAAATCAAAGAAATTACAAGAGGAGCTGAAAATATTTTGATTAATAATGAAATTATAAGACATTAAAATTTGGGAGATGCAGCTAAATCAGTCATGAGAGGAATATTGATAGCTTTAGATGCTTATATTCAAATGAAAGAAGCTGTGACATTAATGTCTTCTAATTCCATCTTAAATTGGCAAGGAAAAGGAAAAATAGTAACTTAAACCTTAAATAAGAAGACAGGCAATTTTACAAATAAAAGTGGAAGTCAGTGAAATAAAAATAAACACAAATGAATCAACAGTGTGACACAGTGGAGAAACTCAACAGGGCCAGAAGTTATTTCTTTGAAAATATAAATAAAACTGACAAACCTCTAGCAAGATTGTAAAAGAAAAAAGAGAGAAAACACAAATTACTAATAGCAGAAATGAGAGAGGTGAAGTCATGAGAGATTGTACAGATGAAATGATCATGAGGGGATACGTAATGGTAAAGGCACACATGGGAAGATCTATAGCTCGTGCCATACTTATGGTGAAATATTGATGTGCTCTCCACCTGAGATGGGGAACAAGACCAGAAGATCTTCTTTCATCAGTACTATTCAACAGTGAAGACAGAGACTCTATTTAATACAGTAAAGAAAGGAATCCAGATAGGAAAGATGTAAAACTGTATTTATTCATAATTGTGTAGATAGAAAAGCCTAAGGAACCTCTAAGAAGATCATTAGAACAGGCAAATTTAGCAATGTTGCAGAATTCAATATTAAGAAATTATATCTCTCGGGGCACCTGGGTGGCTCAGTTGGTTAAAGCCTCTGCCTTCAGCTCAGGTCATGATCTCAGGGTCCTGGGATCAAGCCCCAAGTTGGGCTCTCTGCTCTGCGGGAAGCCTGCTTCTCCCCCCCGCCCTTGCCTGATGTTCTGCCTGCTTGTGATCTCTGTGTGTCAAATAAATAAATGAAAATCTTAAAAAAAAAGAAAGAAATTATATGTCTATGTACCTGAAACGGACAACTAGAAAATGAAATTGCAAAGGCAATATCACTTATAAGAATACAAAAAATATCGACTGTAGTAGCAACAAAAGAAGTATAAGGTTCTACAATGGAAATTATAAAAAGCTAAAGAGAGAAATTGAGGAATATGTAAGTTAAGGAGAGATGTACCATGTTCATATGTTGGAAGATCCAATTTTGTTCGTTTGCTTTTTGGGAGGCTCAGTATTATTAAGATATTAATTTAGTCTCAACGAATCTATACCAAAGCAATTCTAATTAAAATTTCAACAGATTTTTTCTAGAAATTAACAAGATGACTTGAAATTAATTTAAAAAGAAGAAGGAAGAAAAATAGTACACATATAGACATAAATGAAGGATATAATCTATTCAAATTCAAGATTTGCTGTGGAGGTATAGTAATTAAAATAGTGTGGTATTAAAGTAATGAGTAAAACTAAACCCTTGGAACAATATAAGAAATCCAGAAATTGGTCCTCTCTTATAACATGAAATTATTTCGACAAAAGTGCCAAAGAAACTCAATGGAAAAGGAAAATTTCTTCAACAAATGGTGCTGGAATGACTGAATATCCACATAGTAAAAGAAGAGCCTTGTTTCCTGTCCTACATGTTGCCCCAGGTCAACTGAAGACAGGTCACACCTAAACGAGAAGTGCAAATGAAAGACCTTCTGGAAAAATTGCTTCTACATCTTGGCACAAGTAAAGATTCCCTAAAAATCAAAACAAACAAACAAAGAAAAAGTCAAGCTTGGATTATAAAGTAAAATATTGATAAATGAAAATTCATCAGTGTTAAAAATATCTTCTCACCAGAAAATACTACCATGAATATCGTCATAAACTGGAGGAGAATACTGGAAATAATAGAATCAGAAAAGACCTGTGTCTAGTTGTACGAGGAAGCCCCAGAGCGCAACAGAAAGACAAGACCAACAACCCAGTACAGGTGCGTAGACGCCCAGAACGGGAGTTTCAGAAAAGAACATATAAAAATAGCAAATGAAAAAGCGTTTAACGTCATTCTAAGGGAAATGCAAATTGAAACCATCATGACATACAACTATACATATACTAGAAAGGCTAAAACTTAAAAAGTTTAGCAACACAAAATATTGGAGAATGTAGGGAAGAATGAGAACTCCTATTTATTGGTGTTAGGACTATAAAATGTTAAAACATCTTTTAGAAAACTTTGTGGTAGTTTCTTAAAATTTTAAGCATGGATCTGTCCTAGGATATTCCAGTTCTACTTCTTTTCTTTAAGATTTATTTATTTATTTTAGAGAGAAAGCACTTTGGAGCATGGAGTGGAGGACAAGCACAGAGGGAGAAGGAGAGACAATCTTAAGCAGACTTCTCCTGAGCTGGGAGCCCACTGTGGGGTTCGGACTCATGGCCGTGAAATCCTGACCTGAGCTGAAACCAGGAGTCAGATGCTTAACTGACTGAGCCACCCAGCCATCCCTCCAGCAGTTCTACTTCTAAGGATTGGTCTAAGATAAATGAAATTACATCTACAAAAAGTCTTGTGCAAGAATCCATGCTATGGTATCCACGACAATCGAAGCCAGAAAGAACATTTCCTGGAGGGTGGGTACATCACCTGTGCTGTATTCACACAACAGAAGATGGTTCAGAATCCAAAAGAACACAATATTGATATGTGCAACAGCACGGACAGGCGTCAGACCCGGTGGCCCAGTGAAGGAACCTGGACATAGAAAGGTCAGTGCTCCACGACTCCCCCAACATTAAATTCTCTAGACTAAGCAAAATTAGCATATGGTGGTTAATGCTGGGTAGTGATTATTTCCAGGGGAAGGGCATTGACCAGGAGGGGGCAGGGAAGGACTTTCTGGAGTGATAGATATGTTCTGTGTCTTGAAATACATTTACAAAAACTGATTAAATGATACATCTAAAGTTGAACATTTCATGTACGCATATTATAGTACAAAATTACATACACAGACACATATACACTAGCCTAGTATCACTAGAGTTCCACACCAGGCATTACCCTGTATACAGTGATGGTCTGGACCAGGTACTGTCTTGTGTAGAGTCATAGTCTGGGTCCAGCACTATTCTATTGTTACTTATGTTATGTTACATTACGTGACATTACATTACATTTGTCAGCCTATCAGTGGTAAAGTGAGGTGACTACACTCAAGGCTATTTTTAAACAGTTTAAAACCCCTTTAATGTTTCATAAATGCAACCAGATCAGACACTAGCTTGGTATACAGTGATGGTTGCAGACCAGACGCTAACCTGGTGTACAGCGATGATTGCAGACCAGACGCTAACCTGGTGTACAGAAATGGTTCCAGACCAGACACTGTCCTCATGTACAGTGATGGTTCCAGACCAGACACTAGCCTCCTCTGAGAGATCACAGACACAACAACCACTATAGTGATTGTTGTAGACCAGATGCTATCCTGGTGCACAGTGATGGTTCCAGACCAGGGACTACCCTGGTATGCACTGATGGTTCTGGATTGAGCCCCAGTATGATTGTGGATTTTGGAGTAAGGATCTGGAAAACACATGCTAGCGTTGGGAGACAAGCCAGAGAGTTTCTCTCCAATGGAAGAGAACCAGTGCTCGGACAAGCCCACCTGGCATCTCTTTCCATGGCTGTTCCCCCATCTGGGAAACCCCATTTGCCTCTCTGAAATGTGAATAGTCATACTGACCCACCCCAGACTTCATTAAGCCACATGCTGTGTTATGAGGTTATTTTTAAATACTTTATAAAACTCTGTTAGTGTTCCAATATGGTATCTTTATTGTAACTACAGAAAAAGATACGTTCCAGCTTTATGGAATTAAATGACAGCATATCTTGGAATATTTGGAGAAAATGTTTAATGTGTTAAGCACTCTCACGCAGGAGTTAATAAAAAAAGTTTTGTCGTTTTTTTTTAAACAAAAGCTACCTTTTCATGTGTTATGCATTCCCCATCCCCAAGGAGAATAGCCTACTTTGAAAAAGCTATTTAATTCAAATAAAGAAAGGATATGATGTTGCCAGTGAGAGCAAATAAAGATGGAATAAGGTATATTACCAAGGAACTGTTTGCAGAACACACTGAAATTAATCTGCCACGTGCAGTAGTTGACACAGTTCATTCTAGCACAGATAAATCATTCATAGGAAAAACAAACACCAACTAAAAAGAAATAGATCACCAGTTGAGCCATATACATCATGACCTGTTGACACAACACGAATTTTCTGCTGAATCAGACAGTTAATCTGCTCGATCACAGTGAAGACCCACTGAGTGGGGTGCGCCAGCCGGTTCGGCACGCCACCCTGCACCCTCACGCAGCTCCCGTGGATTTCTAGCAAACGAGGATTATGCAATATAGCAGAGCTCATATTTACCGAGCCACGGTCATTAAGAGGTGAAAGTGCTGGCTGGTAAAATGTATACATCACTACGCCTTCCCTTCACCTCAGTTCCTGTGGTCTTTCTGGGAACACTTGAGTGAGGGCAGGCAACCATTAAGGTGGTCCCTCGAGCCGAGTGCACCCTCCCCGCGAGTGGGGGCAGGACCTGTGACTCGCTTCTAAGCCGCAGAAGCCAGGGCGGGGGGTCGCTCGGGGCAGCACCGCTCTGCATGGGACTCCAACGTGCTCACTCTGGAGCCTTTGTCTCCCTGGTGCTGTCTTGGAAGAAGCAAGCGGCTGCAAGTCCTTTTTCTAAACTCTACCTGAGATTTGATTTACGGAGGTATGACCCGCTGATGATGTGGAGAGGCTGAGGCCGTTGGAAGACATCTCCCATTATTCTGAGGGAAGATTCTGAGGGAAGAGGGCAGGCCCTGTTATACCCCACAGGCCACACAGAGCTCAGGGATGGAAGCGGGAAGGAGGCAGGCTCAGGCCAGAGCCTCTCTTGGGGTCTCCCAACCGAGAAATGAACAGCTTAGGCTAGTGTGAACAGTTTTGGTGTGCCTTGGTGCTGTCACCCAGTGTCTTCCTTTGCCGGATACCTGTCCCTGGTTGAGTTAGGATGGGGAAACTCTAGCTTCTTTTGTGACACTCAGGTAGGGAGGCAGCTGGGGCTACTGGCCTGGGATGGGTTGGTTTGCAAATGAAAGGTGTGCTCCTGGGCAAGTTATTATGTCCAGGAATCAGCACTGGGTGAGGCCGTCCCTGCCGAGACCTGGAAGGGCTCCAGAGTACCAAGAATATAGATAATATAGTTACAGGGAGCCACAGTGGCTCAGTCAGTTGAAAATCTGACTCAGTTTCAGCTCAGGTCATGATCACAAGGTCGTGGGATTGAGCCCCACATCAGGCTCCCCGTTCAATGCAGAGAACACTGGAGGTTCTCCCTCTCCCTCGGCCCCTCCTGCTTGTGCTCTCTCTCTCAAATAAATAAATAAGTCCAGCCCCCCAAAAGGAAAGAAGGAAAATAGAGTTAACATAGTTGGCCCTGTGAGGAATGAATGCCCAGTGGACAAATATATTTGTAGAAAACACAGTCAGGACAATCCTATAGCTTCAAGGAAATGAATTTTACCAACAGACTGGGGACTTCAGAAGCAGACCTTCCCCAGTCGAGCCTCTCATGGGAGCCCATCCTGGGTGATGCACTGGGGGGCCCCTGAGCAGAGGACCCCCTAACTCATGCCCTGACTCCTGATCCCCAGAAACTGAGAGATAATAAACATGTTATTTAAAGCTGCTGACTTTGTGGTGATTTGTTTAGCAGCAACACAAAAGTGAACCACTGGTCAAAATAAGCACAGGACAGAAATCATCCTGAACTACTTAAGGATATATAAACAATTTGAACTTTCTTGTCATTGATGGCACAGGGTAATCTGATTCAGAGACCCAGAAAGCGAATATTTTCAAGTGTTTTAAATACGGATTCACTTGAGATGAAGAATATCAAGACCAAGGTTTGGTCTGGGGCAGGACTGGTCAAGCTGGGAAAGGCTATCAGCTGGGTGCAGACAGACCCCAGAGCAGGGACAAGGTGAAGGGATCAGTCCCAGCAAATGTGGTGAGGAGTCAGGGCAATCGCTTTGCAGGCAGGCTGCAGGCCCAGAGGTTGTGGTCCTTGGCCAGTCTTGCCGGGCTTCAGAGGGAGACTCAAGTCCTGGGACAGCCGTTGAGGTCTGCAGGAGAGAGCCAGGCATGCGAATCCACACTGAAACCCACACATTGGAGAGGGACTCAGAATAACAAGAACCCAGTTACAGAAACCAATGTACAAGTTCGGGGAGAAGGGAGGCTCTGCCTTTGTGAGCAACTTTCTTCTCTTTGCCTCAGTTTCCAGCTCTGTGAAATGGGGCCATGGCGTCACCTGTCAGTGAGGGAGTTATCTGCCATCACCCTCTCTTGAGACACTAAAGAACTGGAAGGCAGCAACTGATAGTCTGGGGTTGATCCATTCAGCAATGGGAGGGTCTTGAAGAGCAAATGTCTTGATCAGACTTGATAAGTAAGCTACTTTAATTGGTTAATGGTCATATCTTCCTGGAGCAGGTATTTCCTAGCATAAACAGCTGAGTGATTTATGTCTGGTTCCAGTATTTGCACAGAAAGAGGAAGTGGTGTAGCTCTTAGAGGGAGGACCATGTTCTCAAAGGATTAAATCAAATAATGTGAAACAAACTCTGAGCTTAATTCCTGGTACACAGTAGGTGCTCAATAAATGTAGCTGTCCACATAATTAACAACAAGGCTGACTTGGTGTGGCATACTGTGGCCTTAAGTCTAGTGGACCTTTTTTTTTAACACTAATTTATACATTTTTAATTGGTTGCATATATTAATGTACCATAAGATTCTTTTCTAAGAAGGATTACATAATAAACGGGTACTATAGAAAATCTGATCAGTAAAGTAACAAGCGTTAACAGACACATATAAAACTCAGTCTGACCAGGCTGGGTGTGAGCCTGTAATGAAGCATGGGGCACCAGCCTTCCCAGGTGGCAGCCTTCACAGGGGCGGGGGTGGGATAGGGGGTAAAGAGACCACAAGACCATTTAAAAAATCAGATAACTGATTAGACACAGATTAACTGTAAACAGTTCCCTCTCCCCAGTGGACGAAAATAATCTTCCAATGCTGAAGGCACACCAGAACGATTTCTACGGCTGGCCTGTCCCGCTGCCATACGAGGGCTGCTGGGGTGGGTGGGCAGACCCCGATGGACGCATCACAGGCCTGGGCTGGGTCTGTCGGCTTGTGTCAGGGCTGTGTGTGTGTGTAAGGGTGTGCTTGACGGGGCTTCTTTAGGCATCCGGATTCGAGAGATGACTTTATGTTTTGTTTGGAAGAGGAGAGGGGCTTGTGTTGGAAGGCCTAAGTGTGTTCTCTGTTTGCCGGAGGACTCTGCCCTGCTCTCATGGCCCCTTCAGCACCTGCAGCTCTCCACTGAGGCCTTGGCCTGGCCATTCTTGTCCAGTCTGATGGGCTCGGGGAATTCACTGTACAGCTCTACCTCTGTTTCCTGTGTAAGTGCATTCCGTGCAATTGTCTGGAATGCCAGCTCCACGCTGATAGCCTCCTTGGCACTGGTCTTGAAGTAGGGAAGGTTGTTTTTGCTGTAGCACCAGGCCTGTGGCCGCTTTGTGGCCACTTGTCTGTTTACAAGGTCAGTCTTGTTTTCCAACACAATGAAGGGGAAGTTTCCGGGATCCTGGGGACTGGCCTGGATGAGAATTCATCTCTCTAGCTGTGGAGAGTTTTGAAGGTGTTGGGGGCAGTAACATCAAACTCCAGAAGGCAGCAGTCTGCGCCTCTGTAGAAGGCCACACTGAGGGGCTGGAGCCACTCCTGGCCTGCTGTGTCCCAGATCTGCTTCGTAACTAGTCTGTCATCCACCATCACCTCCTTTGTCAGAAAGTCTGCTCCTGTGGTAGCTTTGTACCGATTACTGAATTTCTTTTTCACATAGTGGTTCTTGAGTGATGTCTTACCAACTCCAGAATCTCCCAGGATGATAACCTTCAGCAACACTTTTTTCCTAGAGGTCATCCATCAAACACAGCCACTCCACTGAGGACTCCGGGTCAGGCGTGTTGCTAGGGCTCTGGCCGAGGAGGAAGTACAAGGGAGGACAGGGGCTGAGCAGAAGTTCAAGTTCTGGTTCCAGCAGACTCCTCGGCACTCCCCAAGCCTTTAACCTCTAGTGGACCTTTTAATTTGTTGCACTAAGGAAGGTTGACACTAACTTGCTTTGTGGCAAGTTACCATGAAGGAGGTAGTCACCCTCAGCACCTGCCACTCCCTAGCATTTCTTGTCCGCGTCCTCTGTCTTTAGGACTAACGTGCATCAGGCCCGCATTGGACTTTGGCCCTCTCACCTCCCCTCTACCACAGCTCTGTGATGCCAGCCAGAGAAAGTCCTCTGCTTTAGGGGCTTGTAATGGGTTGAAGTGTGTCCCATCTTCCACAAAAGTTTTTGAACCCCATTACCTATGGATGAGACCTTATGTGAAAATAGGACTTCTGCAGATGTTTGAGTTAAGATGGAGGTCATAGGGCAGGCTCTGATTCAATACAATGAGAGTCCTTACAAGAAAAGGGCATTTGGACACAGACACAGATGCACAAGCAGAATGCCACGTGAACATGAAGTCAGAGATTGGAGGAGGGCCTCAACAAGCCAAAGAATGCCAAGGATGGCCAGCAGCCACCAGAATGCCAACGATGGCTAGCTAGAAGCCTGTAAGAGGTCCTTCCGAGCCTCAGAGGATCCAGCCTGTGAACCCCTTGATCTCGGACTCATGGTCTCCAGGGCTACGAGAGAAAGTATTCCTGTTCTTAAAGTCACCCAGGAGGTTGTGCTTTGTTATGGCACCTTTAGGGCCTAGACTGGGCCCCTCTGAATAATCCACGATAATCCCCTTGTGTCATTAAAATTTCCAGTTTGATGAGTCAGCAGAAAACGATTTCGTATTTTCTTCTCTTCACCTATGTCTCCTATTCCTAGAACAGATCCCAACAGCCCAGCGTATTCCAAGCCTCCAGAACTTTCCAACAACAGCACTTATGATCCTATCCTCTGTTTTCTGATCTCATTACAGGTCACTGGAATTAGGATGCTCAAGACTTACCATCATACAGGACCTAGTTGCATTCCATCCTCAACAAGGTACATCTCTGGAAACTCCGTTGACCACCATTACCAACCACATTTCCAGTATAATATGACATTGGGCTTTTTAAAATGCATTACATGATTTAAAGTTGTTTGTGGGGCACGTGGGTGGCTCCATTGGTTAACCATCCAGCTCTTTCATTCGCCTCAGGTCCTGACCTCAAGGTCCCGGGATCCAGCCACATGTCAGGATCCCCACTCAGTGGGGAGTCCATCTATCTCTCTCTTCCTCTCTCTCTTTGCCCCTCCTCCTGCTTGCTCTCTCTCCCTCTTAAATGAACAAATAAATCTTAAAAAATAGTTTATTTGCAATGACATAATCAGATATTTCATGTTAAAGAGTGTGTATTTTGCTCACAGGATCCAGTCAGTTTTGACTGAGTCAATGTGTAAGTTCCTAGTGAAGTTGTCTCAATGCCACCCCATATACACAAAGCAGTGACCATAGCAGCCTCCTCCTCCTCCCCTCCCCAGGATGCTCTGTGCTGAGTGACACCACGTGTGTCTCTGTGGCTCATTTTCAAGTTTTTGGAACAGTCACTGCATAAATGCCAACCTCTGTATTATGACAAGTCAATCCAATTTCTTGGAAATGCCCAAGTTCTTCATTATGTTGGCGGGTCTTTATTCCTTGATTAGCTAGTCCACCACAAGTGGATTTATCCCTGTAATTGCTGCCATGTAGGTGGAACACCGTCAAGAGGGGCTGCAATGTCCCATCCTTGCTCTGAGACCCTCTCTCCACGGTAAGTCACTTGCTGTCCACTGTGTTAGCCTCTTTACATGTGAAGAGAGGAGAACATGACTCACAGGATGTTAGCAAAGGAGTTCCTAACATGAAGCTTCTCACAGCGTGACTTGCTGCCTCTGTTTCTGGGAGGTTTGTGTTCAGGAATGAGAATGACCTTCTGCACCTGGACAAGGATGCTGACAGCAGCTGAACTGTGGTTAAACCCCAGGCATTGGGCAGGTGCTTCAAGAGAGGGCCCAGCAATCCAGACCCTCTTTGGAAGGCTTGGACCAGAGCTCTGGTGCAGAATCCCACCCACGTCACAACTAAGGGCACACTTGGCTGTTTAGTCTGGAGAAGGGAGTTTGAGAAGGCTGATGCTGACTGATTTCAACTGCTCACACTTCTGCTTCCTATCCCTCATGTGGGGGCAATTTCCTTCACACTGAGCCAGAGCCAAACACCCAAAGCTATTCATTTTGGGCTGAGCTGCCTATTGGCATCACTGGAGAGCCTGAAGGACCTTTCCTAGGAAAACAGTTATGAACGGTCGAAATGCAGCCAGGGGTCTAAGGCTTTTCTAGCTAGCATTATCAAACTGTGTTTGTCCCATACCTATGGATACTTCATTCACTCAGATGTGTACTATTAGAACTAGTTTAGGGCAAAGTAGCTAGGTGATATGTTCATCTCAGCATAAAGCACAGTGTGTCTTCCAAGCTGTCCGATGCTGCCTGGACAAGAAGACCACGTATGTAGTACGAGAACCCTCCTGTGAGCACGTGGTGTGTCTAATGGTGCCACACCCTCCACACGTGAGTGGACGTCTCCAGCAGTGGTCCTTGCAAAGACATCTCCTGACCATGAAGGTGTGGTCTGAAGACTGACTTCACGAAATACTGGTTTCTATACTCAGGCAACAGCAATGACTTCAATTAATTTATTTGAATTATCCTCACTTGTATCTCAACACAATTTTTACACTGTAATACGATGGTATAAGTGGGTAAGATGGTCAGACTAGGTCTTTGCTTTACTTAAGTAGAATGGCAAGGGTATGTTTTAGAGCAGGAAGAACTGGGCTATAGAGAAAGACCACTTTTCCAGTGCAACCCTGAGCATCGGGATATACACTTCTCTGGCACAAGGAGTGTTTGGGTAACACCATTTCCCAACAGGGTCTCTGGATAACGACCCTTATGTAGTGATGCCTTCAACAGAAAACACAGAAAATAGGTGTGCTATGAAAAGTAACATCTCATGGTATGTTCTCAGATAGAAATCCTTACCAGTTTACTTGACATCCCAAGAGAAATCAAGAATGCCTTTCACAACAGTGGAGAAGGTCCTGAAGGAAGGTCACTCTGGTTGCGTAAGCGCACTGTTTTATGGACTAACTGCAACGAGAAAGCTTCATCCAGACAATCAAAGGCTGTCTTGTTCAGGAAGCAAATGCTTGTCTTTGTGGGGTGGGCATGGATGCTTTCGCCCAGAACATGAAAAGCTGGTGAACAGGTGCTGGATGGGTTCTCACGTGGAAGATGACATGAAGGCTTTGAGTTTCCAGAGAAGAAACAAGTGTTCTGGGGAGCACCGTGTTCTCCGGCTGGGGCTACCTAACACAGACATGCTGGAGATACCTTCCTTCTCATGTCGGGGACCACTGCTCTGCTTATCGGTGTGGGAGGTGAAGATGACCCTCCTGGAAGGCTGTTGGGTTCATGGCTCGCTTTCCTGTGTCCACTGGTGTGGAGGCTGCTCTTGTGTTGACAGTTTATGACCCCCTAAAAGTGTTTTTTTGCACTATCACTTTGCTTTTACCACATTTTGAATGCAATATAACCATGAGTTTGAAAAGATTTTCAAATTGGTAAAGAATGTGAGTCAGAAAGAAGAAAAATGTGTACATTTATCTGTCGTATTTTATGTGCAAACTGGATGCACCTACGTTGGCATTGCTGTTCACTATTTACATAAGCTTACATTTGTTGTTCAACTGTGTTTTTTTTCCCTCTTTGTGAAAGTTGTTTTGAGTCTTTTGGGTTAAGCTTGTACACATCATCATTAATCTCACTGAAATTAATGAAAACTTTTTCTTTTTAATCTGTTGCTTCTTCTCTTAAGGGCAGAATTTTTAGAAATAAGCCGAAGTTGTTAAATTAAGTGAGAGATAAGTACATGAATTAAGGTGTTTCATACCCTCTAATTTATTTTACCCCTTGGCCCTTTTCCCCATTAGAAATAACCACGGACTGTGAAGCATTCCAGGCTTACACTTCAGGAAGGGATAATGAAGCGGGGCTTTAGGAGTTCCAAAGTAAGCTTCTGAGATTCGCGCCAGAGATAAGAGCTGTGAGAGATAAAGCTCTCTACATTGTTGGATTTCAGCCTAAATCCTCAATAATTGGGTTGGGTTGGGGTCACCCTCCTGCCCCAGCCAGCAGACCCAGGGGAAATGATGATGAGCCAGTTTGGTCCTCCCAGAACTGGAAGATCCTTGCCAGCAAGGGTGTGGAGGTCCCTGAACCGCCCCCTGTTGAGTGGGTAGAGGGGGAGGATGAAGCACTCAGTGGGACACTGGGCACTGAGTGGTGGCCAGTTGGAGGTGAGATGTTCAGAGTTGTCCTTCTCCCTGAAGCAGAAAGCAGGCTTGGGGGACACAGGGGCATGCCTTGAAAGGGAGCCAGGGTTCAGAACTGGTGATCACCAGGTGCTTTCCTCATGCTATGATGCTTGGAGGCCTTAGGACTGTGATCCTTCACCCAGACAAAGAGGACAGGAAGGAAACCCATAACGGAGTTGAAGCCGTCTTCCCTCAGTTGAACAGTCATCCATTCCCTGTATGAAGTTAAGTGGAACCTTGAGGTGGAAATTGCCCTTTTGTGATAGAAAAAGGGCAATTCCCACAGTGACAAAGGCTTGCAGCCCTGGGACCAGGAAGTGTCCTTGTACCCCCAGAAGCTGGCCACCAGAGTAGGGCTGGCCATCATGGAGCTCACCAGGGATGCACCCACTGGGCAGTCTGGTGCCCGAACTCCCCTCTTCCTGAGAGCCCACCAAAGAGTGGTTCGGTCAGGGGGTGGGTTTTTCATCTTCAACAACAACAAAAGGAGGAATTTACTCAACAAATTATTAAGGCACATAAGATCAGAGGGAGTTTACAAAACACTTAGTAAAACAAATAATTTAGAGTACCTTAATTTAGAAATATTAGTTCATTCACCTTAATTCGTACATTCTTAATCATTCTTATATATTTATTAAAGCAAAGTCCCTAAGAAACACATTCTCATATAAAATAAACAAAAAATTTTACCAGATGTTCTCTAATTCAGATTTCATGACAATGCACATTGTCTCAGCTTTATTACGAAGAAATAGTGAGGCTTCATGTTTACACATGCACATAATATTAAGTAAATTTCAACTTAAATTCACTAATTTAATACATTAGCTAATACATTAGCTAATGTATTAGCTAATACATTTACATGTGGCCCCCTTTAAAGTCATTAATTGTATTGGATGTTATTAGATAATCACTTTTGATGATATCTGTGAAATGATTTCCTTGACCATCAAGCCCTCTATGCAAATGTCATGGAAGAGGTGTGGAGCAGGAAGCAGCCGCCATCATAAATCTGTTCCTGATGTTCTGTCAGAGTAAATACATTTTTCTCCTCTTGGTTGATTGACTTGGAGGAAATCTGTTGAGTACATTGAATCTTGGCTGTCATTTGAGCTGTTCCTTCTTCGATGTGCTGAAAAGTTTGTTTAAATGATTCATTTGGTGGATTAGAAGTGATAAACATCTCACACCTTTTAATAATTTGCATAAATATATTGGCTCTACTTCAGTAGACACACCTATTCAAGACTTTACCTGAGTCGATCAGCATGATTAACTCCCTCTCCTGCCAAGCGCAGCACTCCCCAGGACACCTGAGGCAGTCCAGCGTGCTCCTCCCTTCCGTGTGGAAATGCAAACCTGTGGGTAAACACATTGGGTGAAGGTGATGGCACTCATAGGGGTGAAGAGTGGACCCGCCTTCGGCTCAGGTCATGATCCCAGGGTCCTGGGTTGGAGCCCCACATCGGGCTTCCTGCTCAGCAGGGAGCCTGCTTCTTCCTGTGCCCCTCCTCCCGCTGGTTCTTTCAATCTCTCTCTCTCTCTGTCAAATAATTAAATAAATCCTTTTTAAAAAAAAATGTGTGTGCTTTCTTGAGCCTTTGAGAAGTCAGTTTGGTTTTGCATTAATACCTCTGCTTCTCTGTCTGATGTTAATTCAGTGTATGTTGATATTAATTCATTTTTTTTTTGCACAAAAGTAAGATCTCCTTGGATCAACTTTAAAATTGTCCTGTCTTCCAAATGGGTATATTATAGCCGCTTCCTGGCATAGGAGCACACGGCTCCAACACCTGCACGGAGGTTCTCCTGTTAGCATCGTCTGCGTTGTAAACACATCAGTATGAAATGTGGAAGGTTCTCCCCGGAGCTGCACTCACTTCCAGAGGACATCATTATTACCTGTTTGTTGGGTTTAAAGCACAGTGAAATCACTCCTTCAGGTATGGCTTGAAAGTGAATGGGTATATTTATCTAGACCTTGAGTAGAATCAGGATCTCACTTGTGAGGATCAGGAAGGTTTAAGTAACTCCTGACCCCAACCTTCTTATCCCGCTCTTTCCTACACCTTTACAATCTCAGATCCCGGGGTTCTGCCAATTCCCAGGGGAGGGTTCTGCCTCTGGGCACTACAGGATGTCCAGGGAGGGGAGTGCGGGATAGACAACAAAGAAGATGGAAAATCTGCACAGAACTCAGGCGTGATTAAAGAGAGTTTGGACACTCCTTTGGAAGATCCTACATGTTCCAAGCCTCCCACCATCCTGTCCTGCTCTGAGTTTTTGGGGATGTTTGTCACCACACCTGAACTTAGCACAACCTGACTGGCACATCTTCTAAAAACAAAATGTGACCAAGCCATCCCCTTCCTGAAAACTGCCAGCTATCCCAGACTCTGGTAATTATTCCATTGTGTGTGCTCGCGTACATGTGGCTGTCATCACATTGCACACCTCGAATATATGGAATTTTAGTAAAAAATAAGAGTAACAGATCACATTCCTTATGAAAGTCCGATGTCTAGGCCTATTTAACAAAATCCCAGCCAGGAGGTAGGAGAGGAGGAGGAAAGCAGAAGGTCC